>NC_086247.1:94128337-94218337 GCF_021018805.1 Prinia subflava
CATTTCCCCTTTAGATAAAAAACATATTCCTTCTGCTATGACTTCTTTGTTTCCTCCACTTGTCTTCTTAATGATGGGGCTCTCAAAAAAAGTAAACTGTCCAGTTGATAAGGATGTTTTCAGGATGCTGAGAGCTATGAACCTGTGTTGAGTTTGGTTGTAGAACAGTGGAATGCAGCAACTTCCTTTTCATATTACTTATGTTGTATTTAAAGAAAAATAATTATTTGCATTATGTATTAGTGAAATAAAAAAATGAAAAGCTAAAATGCACAAATGCATATTTATGTATTGTCTTTGTTTTCAAATTGGAAAATATTCAAAAAATCACCCTTCCCTCTCAAGAAAACCAACCCAACCAACCAACTAAAAAACAAAAACAAAAACAAAAACAAAAAAACAAACACAAGCAAACAACAACAAAACCACCACTTATAAAACCCAAGAAAACCCCAAACCAACAAAATACCAAGCCTAAACATAATAAAAAGGGGGACTACGTTAAAAAGTGTTAATCTGTCATTGTATCATGATTAAAACGCTAGAAACTGTTCTAGACTGGGACATAACAATACTGGAAAAACCGTAGCCATGTGAGATACTTAGCACCATGGATTTCAATCATGTTTCATCATCTCTTACCTCTCTAATTCCGCCATCTTTCCCAGGCTGCTTGGATGAAGTTGTCAGATGTCTGCCCTGAGAGTTCTAATTAATGATAATTTAGGTAATTTTTGTGTCTAGGCCTGTTTTAATCATGTTTCCTAGCTAAAACTTTGGAGGGTGTTTCAATTGTGGTTCAGATGTCACTTGGGTAACACACTTCAGCATCTGGGCAACCTAAATGGATATAGAAATTAATTTATTTTACATATCATCTTTTTGGAAAATTGACTTCATTAGGTGTTCACACACCTTCCCAGTTAGTAAAGGAGACTGTAAAACCTCTGTGTGTGTCCAGACACTGAGTCAGCATGTGTACCAACCTTTTCAGGGGATAGGGAGTGCTTTTGGGATCAGCATGGCCTTTCTAGTATGCTGCTGTAAGGGGATCCTCAGCTGCTGTGGGCTGTGAAGCTTCTGGGTAGAAATCTCAGGTGAGTTTTTACATGTATTATAGCAGCTTTCAGAGCTCCTTAATTTATACTTTTGATTAAGGCAGTCTGTTATCCTCCAGGCATAAAGAGAGATTGCAGTCACCTTTTCATACTCTCCCTAGACTGGGAGGTGTACCGGGCTTCCCTGAGCACAGAAAGGTAGCTTGTTTTGAGCAGCACAGATGCTGCTGTCAGAATTAAATCAGTATGAATTAGTTTCTCTGACTCTGCAGGGGCAAGCATCAGACTTGTTTTCCAAACAGCTCTGCTGCCCTGTTCTGACACCTCAATGTGTTTCTTTCAAGGAGAGGCCCAAAACTGAACACAGCACTTGAGGTGTGGCTTCACCAGTATCAAATAGAGGGGGACAACCACTGCCCTCGTCCTTCTGGCCACACCATTGGCCTTCTTGGCCACCTGGGCACACACTGGCTCATGTTCAGCCACTGCCAACCAGCACCCCAGGTCCTTTTCAGCTGGGCAGCTTTCCAGCCACTACCCCCAGTCTGTAGCACTGCCTGGAGTTGTTGTGCAGGACCTGACCCTTTGCCTCATTAGACCTCATACCATTAGCCCCTGCTCATTGATCCAACCTATCCAGATCCCTCTGTGGAGCCTTCCTGTCCAACTTGGTGTTATCCACAAACTGTCCAAGGATGCCCTTAATCCCCTGATTCAGGTCACTGATAAAGATGTCAAACAGGACTGGCCCCAACACTGAACCCTGGGGAACATCACTCTTGACCAGTCGCCAGCTAGGTGTAAATCCATTCACCACCACCCTCTGGGCTCAGTCATAGAGCCAGTTTTTCACACAGGGAACAGTGCAGCCATCTAGACCATCAGCAGCCAGTTTCTTCAGAATGCTGTGGAAGATGGTGACAAAGCCTTTACTAAAATCTAGGCAGACAACATCTACGGACCTTCCCTCATCTAATGTGCAGGTCACCTTATCACAGAAAGAGGTCAAGTTGGCCAAGAAAGACCTGCCTTTCACAAACTTTTGCTGGCTTAGCTGGATTCCCTGGCTGTTCTGTATGTGCTATCTTTTTTATTTTATGGAAGCAGTTTTGGCATATGGTATAGGCTGACTTAACATCCCTGCTGCATGAACCATCATCCTCACACCTGGTGGTACGTGTTGGGCTATCATGTGGCAACACAGAATTCCCTGAATTATCTGGGATGAGGTACTGTCATTAAGCATGGTTGTGACCCCTAATGAACAACCTCTGCCTCCCGTGGGTAGGAAAAGAAAAAACAGATTGTTGTTCCTATTCTAGAAAATAAAGTAATTCTAATTCTTGGCAATTTCTCATTACACAGGGCATGACTCATTTCATTACTAATTTTGTTTAGCTTTGAAGATTTATGCAGCGCTTTGTAAAATACAACATAAGTATCTCTTGCCCATTGCCTTCTAAAGCAGCAGAGGACCACCATTCTCTCTTTTTATTTCTATTGCATGGAGATAAGCAGTGCCAGATCATGTAACTGTACTTTCAAAAACCGTGAACAATAATAAAATTTTATTTCCTTATAAAGTGTCCTGTTCTTTGACTTTGAACTCGTGCTACAGGTCTCAGTCAGACTAGATGAGGCACCTCTGTAAGGTCATTATCAAAACTACATAATGCCAGAAGTTATCAGTTCTATTGCAATATAGTTGTCTAGATAGAAATAATATATATGTGTATTTACTTTCTACAGGAGCTCAGTAATTTCTCTTCATTAAAAAGATGTGTAGTACTGTGGACCACAAGTCTTTTGTACTATGTAGCACGTGCACTATACAACAAAACTGGGAGCTGCAGTCAGACAAGGCAGGCTTTTTTGCAGTCAAAATGATTGTTGTCAGAGAAAAGGGGAACTCATCAGCATGCACATTTGTGTATCAAGAATCGCAAATCATGGTGGATGGTTGTAGGGTTTTATTTAACACCATCTCAGAAGAAAATTTACCGTTTTCATTCATATTAAAAAGATAGTATCAGTAGTTTAAAAATTAGGGCATTTTCTTTAGCTGTGCTTTATATTTTAATCCAAGGTAAATAATTTTAATGTTAGCTGATCATATGACTTTCTTTCTGTGACACATTAAAATTTGTCAGCAGTGTTAAGCTTGCTACATTAACCTAGAAGTGAAGAGCCACTTATAGACATACAGTCTATTATAAGTGTTTGCTTCTTTGTGATTATGTTTAAATTCTTCCACTGCCTGTCTCTGTAGCTCAAGGAAAGGTAATGTTTGGAAAAGCGTTAATATCTAGTTAATTTCTCATTTAAAAAACCCACAAAAAGCAATTTAATTTTGTTTGTTAAAAATGAGTTCTAGTAATATATGAAAAGTTTCCCAAATTTCCTCTCAATTAAAAGAATTAATGGAGCTGCAACAGAAGAAAAAATATTTCTATAAGCTAAGACATGCATCCAACATTTGCATGACAAAAACCTGTCACTTTATCTTCAAGTGCTAATGTGATGGTAATCAAAAGATAATAGGTGCCATGATCATCATGAAAAAAAATTTGGCCTATTATAGGCAATGGCATTTTTGCAGAATAGTTATTGTACAGACTCCTAATGCAGGGTAAAATATTTTACTGTGACCCCATATGATAGATACAAAGACAACAAACCTTTAAGGATTAAACTATCCAGCTGCATCTCTGATACCATCCTCAGATAACAGTCTGAACAAGATATTTAGTTTAAAAAATACATAAACACATATTTATGATTTTGCAAAGCTCCTCAGCATGGTCCCTCTCATCATTTGTGCTCCCTGAGACCATTGTTCAACTTTTCTGACTCTGTAAGCTTTGGGTAGATTCATACTGGATTTCAACTCTACCAAAATTTGTTCACTAACTGTTTCTCAGGAATGTTGGGCCCCTCACTACAAGAAAGACATTGAGGGGCAGGAGTGCTTCCAGAAAAGAGCAATGAAGTTGATGAAGTGCCTGAAGTGTCTAATGAGGAGTGACTAAGGGTGTAGGAGGCTCGGAAGATGTTATCACTCTCTACAACTACCTGAATGCAGGTGGTAGCCAGGTGGAGTTAAATCTCTTCTATCAGGCAGCCAGTAGTGGGACAAGAGGACAAAATTCCAACTGTGTCAAGGGAGGTTTAGGTTGGATGTTAGAAGGAATTTCTTCACAGAAAGGGTGATTAGACATTGAAATGGGCTGCTCATGGAGATGGTAGAGTTATCATCCCTGGAGGTGTTAAGAAAAGACTGGACACAGCACTTAGTGGAATGGTCTAGTTGACATGGTGCAAAAGGTTGTACTCGACGACCTCAGATTTCTTTTTCAACCTACTTGATTCTGTGATTCTGTATGGTGATTAGAAACATGGATTAGTGGTGGATTTGGCAGCGCTGGGTTAATGGTTGGACTCAATGGTCTTAAAGGTATTTTCCTGTGGGAATCATGAAGCAAGAGAAACCTTGAGGAAGAGGGAAGGAGGGAATCATGAAGAAGGATCCTGGAGAGGGAGAGAATCACTGGTCAGTCTGGGTCTGCAGTTAGGGCCTGTTGGTGGAACCTGAAGTCCCAGTCTAGCTGGGTAAAAGCCTGCAGTCCGAGTCTGCAAACCAATGCCTGCAGTCACAGTTTAGCAGGAAAGAGCCAGCAGTCAGAGGCTGCAAGGGAAACCACAGCAGAAGCTTGCTGCAGCCAGAGCCAGAGTGAAGAGTTAGAGTTAGGATGGCTGAGCTGTAAAGAGGAATAAACCAGGACCCTTTTCATGCTGTGATAAACAGGAAGTCCGTGTTTCTGCTCATTTCTACCCTGTAACAAGAGGCTGCTGCAATGTTTTCCAGCCTAAGCTATTCTATGACTGAATGTTTTTAAATCAGTTAAACTCATCTAGAGGATATTTTATGATTCATTTTTGAATCACAGTAAAAAATACCCATATATTACAACAGACTCAAATGGAAGTCTTCCATAAACATTATCCTGAATTCTCAAGAAAAAGTGTTGCAGTGCACTAAATAGTTAGCTCATTTTGTTATTATATTGCAATGGTTGGTTTGTTGTATTTGCACACAAAAATAGTTTTATTATATTTTGCACATGGTATATCTGTACCCCCCTCTGGGTTTTGGTATCCCCAGTTCAATTCCTCCCCACGCCCCCTCCCCCTCCCTGGGTCATTCCCCATTGGTTGTGGTTCCTATCCCCCCCCCCACCCTTCCTTTCCCCTGGCCTTAAAACCCCCTTGCCACATGGGTTCGCCCTCTTTCTTTTCCTCCTGGAGTCTGGGTTCTACAATAAAGCGTAGGACCATGGTCCCAAGGAAAGGGGTGCCTCTGTCTTTTGCCTTTGGTCCATTATTGGGGTAATGCACCGGGGTCTGGAGCTAGCCAGGACTTGACTCTGGGAGCCTGGGACCTCGATAAAAAAAGCATTCAAATTATTTTAGTATTCAAAACATTGTAGAAGTAGACTTTCTCTAGGCTAACTTTCTAATTGGCTTTCAGAAATTTCTAATATCTCATGAGGATTAGATTTAGTAAAAACTATTGACAGAGAAATCTTGCCACAGGCAGAAGGGTGTGGGTTTGTCAAGACATATATGCTAACATTAACCAAATAACTGTTGTTCTTTAGGATCTTCTACATCACCTGTATCAGCTATGGAAGGCAGTCACATTGTACGGTCCATTTCATTCAGATTCAGAAAAATACTCCTGGCTGGAGTAAACTTATGTCAATCCAGGTGAGCTGAAAAGAATACAGAAATCAACAAATAATTTGTAGACCATTACATAACTTGCAGCAAATTATAAACTTATTGTATGGTTAATGACATAAACCTGCAAAATACATTCCCCATTATAGTGCAAATTTTTTTCTTCTTGTCTCTTGGTCCCTTTCAAACAGATTTCTAAAAAGATCCTAAACAGATCAGGATGATTTGTATACACTTGAATATTTCCTGTAGGAGTTGTGAAGTATCACAGTAAGGCAAAGAGAAGATGTGACATATGGAAGCATGTTAAACTTTTGGGCAGAGTTTTGTCAAAAAACATACCTCTTGGGTAGTGAGATTATACTTTTATTAGGATTGAATCTTTATGACCTTATAGACAAGGAACTGGCCTTTATTAGTGTAGGTGATTTTACAGGCTTCACATGCAGAAGTTCATGCTCTACCACTCAACAGTTCATTTCTGAAAAAAGACACTAGTTCCTTTCTGTTGCAAGGAATAGAACCATATGTACTGGATGATGTGTGGGCAATACAAAATTTATCCTTTGGAATGACCCAAAACCATCTGGATACCTGCATTATCAAAGCATGCAGAAAGGTATTTCTCTGTGGCTGTGCAACACAGCTTCAAAGAACTGTGTGGCTTCCCTGCATCCTACTTCCCCCACCCTTTGGTCTCCCACACTTCTCCTTTCTTTGCACTTTAAACAGTGGCAGAACAACTGTCCTGCAGGTACTGATGAGATCAGGCAGCCTTTCTGCTGCGACAGCTCACACAGCCCTGGTCTGGTAGTTCCCTTACTACAGACTCCCATGTTCCTAACACGTCTCCTGGTTCTGAGACTTGCTCATTCAGACAAAATCCCATCTTTGCTGCTGCCACTAGAGGGATCTGTGCAGTTGGCTCCTGTTCCTCTCTCTTGTCTCAAACTGGGAGGAAGGCCAAAGCAAGCTTATCTGAGTACTGGTTTAAAATTTTCAATTTTTTTGCTTGTTTTCTTTTTTTGTTTGTTGTATTCTTGAGTCTGATAATACAATGTGCATTATTTATCACTTCGTTTCCTGTTAAGTTAGCTTTAAAACATTAGAGATAAATGATACCTATTCATCAATTATTAAGTCTTTGTTTGTGCCTGTGGCACACAGGGCTTCCATCCAAACAGAAGCCAGGATTACCTATACTTTGAGGTAACAGAACTGGACATTCTTGCCATAACTTTGGTCCCATCATTACCAAATTACCTCTTAGTTGCTTAAGTATAGGACTAAAAAAAATAATCATGTATTTCTATGCATGAGCAAATGGCATGAAACTTACTTTTTCAAATGTACATCCCAAGGGAAAAAAACCAGAAGGTAACTCTTCATATATGACTGAAAAGGATGAGTGGTTTATACATAGTGTCAGTGAAAAGTAGATCTTAGTATTTTTATGCTCACTATATAACAAGATGCGCAGTTAAAGTCAAGGGTGTTTTAAATTTAAAAAAAATTAAAGATCCATTTTTGATATATGATTGAAAGGGGGTTTTATATTTTTGGATTTTTCTAGCTGATAATCAAATTAAACAGAGAAGAGGGTTAAAAACTGAAAAATTATAAAAATGTTTTTGAAACTGCCAGAGAACACTTCAGCTATCACTGCTGCAGTGGGAACAGTGTTTGAGGAAGCTGGTAAAGAGCAGAAAAACTTCAACATTTCCGTGTTTGAAACTTCTTGTAGGTCAACAGTGACTGAAAATAATTACACTGGATTGCAGCCTCAGTCCAGTTCTTAGTGGACAAGTGTCCATGTCACAAAATCCACCATTGCAATTGGCAATAGTTGGCAGGCTCAGCAGAGAAGTCAAGGATTGAATGGGCATGGAAATTAAACTATTCTCCTGCCCCTAATTGTGGTCCTTTCAAGTCATCGTTGAGGAACATTGTTTGGGAAAAGTTGCACAGCCATTGGCAATGCTGAACATGCTCTGTGGATAAACATCTAATTTCCATCTCCAAGGTCTTGTTCTGGCACATCTTGAAGCCTTAAAAGTCACACTGGGGAGGGGAAGCTAAGGGAAAGACACTTCTTTTTTTTCCTGTTATAGAAGAAATATCTTCTTAAAAAAAAATAAAACCCACAGTTGAAATTAAGAATATAATCCTTCCAAAATACTGCCCTGTATTCACAGATATTAATTAAAACAATAGAGATGTCAGTTTTTGTGGTTTTTTTTAATAAATCCAGCCTTATTGTTTTTTGTTCATTATGTATTTTGGTATAAAAGTGATCATGTTGTTTAAGTGGATTACCTAAGTAACCTTTTTCAGGTACAGCACTGGTGGCCTAATCGATACACTAAGACACAGCTGGAGCCATGGGACAATATGGGAATCAGACACTCCCATTGGTTTCTCATGGATTTCAATGAGAACTTGAGCTTAACACCTGATAATAAAAATTTTTTTAGTCTAATTCTAATTGGAACTGGACATAAAAATCCAAAATGTGTGAGCACACATGTGTAAGCTTGCTTTCCCTTCCATAGAAACAATAATATTTTTCTACTGTATTCCAAAATGGGTTTACAGGTAAATAGAATATGTCAACTTCCTGCCCACTCAACAACTACATTATTTGCCACTCTTTTGAGACTGGTGACTTTTGATTTTCTTTTCAGTGACAATAAGAGGCAGATAATAAGAATATATTCACTGCTCAGCTCTGTAATTGTTTTGCTTTTTTGTGTGATTATTTATTGGGCATGTGAGACCATATTTTTATAATGTTTTGTTCATATATAATAAAATAATTAAATTTCTAATCTTCTTCTTTTAATGAGAAGATAGTACATAAGAGGTTTGCAAGTGACTTGTTAGTGGAACTAACTTTTTATTGAAAACATGTTTGTCAGTACTTGTGACACAGGAACCTGAAGCAAAACACTAAATGGAAATACAACGTTAAATGTCATTTTTGCTTTTGATAATGCAGGATTTCTTGCCTCTTGTTAGTTACTAGTTGTATAATCTGGCATATGACTTCTGAGTTTCATGCATGGTCTGAGAAGTTTTCTAAGATAAACCATCAGATAGAAGGTTGTTTCAAAGGCTTCCTGGGTAGGTCTATGTGTCTTAGTAAACTTCAGTGACTAAACTCCATGGAAACTTTGGCTAATTCAGCTTCCAGTGATCCTTATTGCAGGGTCACTTACCATTGAGAGAGAGGCTATGCAAAAGAATTGTAGGCTTTCTGAGATCAACTGGAATTCAATCCTAAATCCCCCAAGAGACCCTGTTCTTCCTAAAGATTTCCAACATGCTGCAGCAACTGTCCTCTTGTAGCACAGCCAAGGGCCCAAAGGCACACACCTTTCCCAAAACATCTGTGAATGACCCACAGATCTTCCAACCAAACCAACCAGACCACTGTTTGTCACTGAGTACTGACAAGGTATACTCAGTTAATTCATGTTAAACCACGTAGTTATGGTAGTTTAGTGTAGCTGACTATTATTATATTCTGATAGCTGAATTTCCATTTATTCTTTCCTTTGTTTGCCCCTTTGACTCATCATATGACAACAGAAGTTTTAATAGTTGTGCTCTGATGCACAGGGTTTGATGCCTGCCTCCACTGTGCACTGGGTTGTTTGGGTAGGGGAAAAGTTGCCTCTTCCATATCATATCTCAACAAATATTTTTGAGAAGCACACATTTTTCATCCATATAAAGAAAAAGGAAGTTGTATTCATGTTCATGTTTGAGAGCTAAATAGAGGGCTGAGGAAGATGAGGAGGAACTGTGATCTAAAAAACAAAGGCAGAACTCTTCAGGCTTTTTTCAACTATAATACAGCTATTTTCTCGACCTTTGCTGATGTAGATGGCTTTGGGTAAATTTTAGGTCTTTGTTCTGTTCTCATCATTGCTCAAAGTTTATATAATCTGGCAATAAAGTTTAAAAATTGTTTGAATTGTCGTATTCTTCTTGAGGGAGTACTAATCCAAAGGTTGAAAAGTTTAAAAGTTTTGTAGCAGAGAGAGTTATCTCAAAGGGTTAACAACAAAAGAGACATTTCTTACACAATTTTATCTGTATGGTAATGATTGAATATGATGCTAAACTGACAGTACAAACACAGTTCTTTGTGGACCCAAATAGGCACCACAAAATACTGTTTTCAAACTTGGTCCTAATCAGCACGTTTCATAAATGGCCCTCCCATGCACTTCTCTTTTTCAACTGTGCTTTGTCATCCTTTCTTGCCTTGGTGTCATCTTGACTATATCTCGTATTTTTGTTCAGTAAAGAGATATCCATTTTAACCTCCAATGTCTATACTTTATTGTCCCCTTGTACTCCATCTGATAAAGCCAGGATGTTAATTAACAGACCCCTGCTTGTTTGTCACTTTCCTTTTGTCTAATGATACTTTGAGAATCTTCTCTGCATGCAATCAAATTTCTGAAATTTGATTTTATTGTTTGAACTTATTAAAGAACTCTGCCTCTATCCAAAGGGATATTTCAGTGTAACTCCTCAGCGAGATCAGATATAGTACTTGCAAAGGTTTTAAGATAGAAATTGACATTTATTTTCTGATACTAATTTTCTAGAGCCACATATTTATTTGGAATACCAACAAAATGAATCGTGTGTTCCTTTAATTTGATTTTTTTGCAAGAAGCAGTTGAATTTTATGCATGATACTCCACCCACACACATTGGATGCCACCCATTTGTGAATTTGTTTTTCCTCCAAAGTATACTAGGAACTGCTGCATCTCAACAATTTCTATGTGCACCTTATCTCAGAAAATTGGTGATTGTCTATAGCACTATTAAGTTAATGCTGGCAAATTATGGAAATTTAATTTTTAACCTTGTCATGGGTTGGCACTGGCCAGATGTTAGTGCACTCATGAATATATGTTTTTTCTCTAACAACTCCTGTGGGATGTGATCAGGAACAGAGCAGAGCAGGCTTAAACCTTGAAAACAAAAAAAAAAACCACCAAAACTTTATTAATTACATAAGAACAGGGACAGAAATACTCTTAAACACACACAGAGACAGAAATAAAAACTTCTTAGAACATTTTTTTCTCCCAGTTTCTACCTCCCCACCCATCACTTTTTACAAACTAACCCCTGGGTTTTAGATCAAACAATCACCACTCAAAAACAAACTAATCTTTAATTCAGCAAGGGAGAGAGGAGTCTCTCTCGCACTACAGACTGTTCTTCAGAAAACACGGGTCTACCCCTTATGTGTTTCTATGTCACCTATAGCACCGCCCGGAGGAGTCTGCTAAGGTGACACTCTCTTTTTCTTATGTCTAGCGCTCTTACTGCTGTCTCATAGGCCACAACTACATACAGGGCTTTTTAAGGATGCTGCATGCCGAGCTTTCCCCTTTTCACCCAGGGGCCGGGGTTCCAGGAGCAGGTCTGCCCTGAGGGCAGAGGGCACTACCTCACCCTCCCCCTCTTTTCTCTGCTCGCTCTACTCTTCTAAGTGCCAGTCACTGTAGCAAAAGCAAGGGCAGCTGCATCCACCCAAAAATGCAGTTTATGTTCAAAAGAGACTTAAGTTCAGTCTATAGCTGACATTATGCAAGAAAAGTTCAGCTCCAAGGCTACTCTTCTCATTCTTTCATCGAGTTCCTTTTAATCATGCTTTATCATCTCAGTCCCAGGCCGCTTCCCTCTCTCCGAAAACTACCAGTCATGAGAATCAATGTCTAAGAAAAGTTTCTTTCTGCCAAGCAAGGGTTAACAGTTTCTTCTCGGCAGGGTGCTGCAGGCTGCAGGCGGAGGCATTCCCAGGCTCGGCAACCCCCCACATGGCTGAGCACCTTCTCCCGGAGTTTGGGGGGGGAGGAGGGGGGTGAGCACATACAGAAGGCACTTCTACAGTTTTCTACCCCTCCATCCTGGACGGGGCAGCTCAGTTCTAGTCCTGTCCCTTCTCTTCTCCCCCCCGGGGCCTCTGGCTTACCTGAGCCGACCACGTGTTTCCCCTCCCCCACCCGGCCTCGTGGCCGGGCAGGGGAAGGCCTCACACGTCCCTCTGCTGAAAACCAAGATCTGAAAAAGAGGCCGAACCCCTCAGACTCTTGCTTTTAACTCTTTGTGTCCTCAGAGGCGTGTCCAAACTTCCGAGGGACTAATCCAGGTGTTAGCAGAAAAGCTGATCACTGATTGGACTGCCTACATCTCTCTGGAAAATTTCACTTCCCCCCCCAACCACGACAGTCTCTACTTCTCGCTTCTGAGGACACACTGTTTTAAAATAACAACTAACATTACGTCTATAAATTTACATCATCACTTAATTCATGCTTTGCTCTTGTTCTTCTTTGATCATATCTCACAGTTTTCATTCTATTATTCTTATTACTCACTTAAAAATTTCGATTTCCCGGTCAGGGAACCAAGAATGTCATGGGTTGGCACTGGCCAGATGTTAGTGCACCCATGAATATATGTTTTTTCTCTAACAACTCCTGTGGGATGTGATCAGGAACAGAGCAGAGCAGGCTTAAACCTTGAAAACAAAAAAAAAACCACCAAAACTTTATTAATTACATAAGAACAGGGACAGAAATACTCTTAAACACACACAGAGACAAAAATAAAAACTTCTTAAAACATTTTTTTCTCCCAGTTTCTACCTCCCCACCCATCACTTTTTACAAACTAACCCCTGAGTTTTAGATCAAACAATCACCACTCAAAAACAAACTAATCTTTAATTCAGCAAGGGAGAGAAGAGTCTCTCTCACACTACAGACTGTTCTTCAGAAAACACGGGTCTACCCCTTATGTGTTTCTATGTCACCTATAGCACCGCCCAGAGGAGTCTGCTAAGGTGACACTCTCTTTTTCTTATGTCTAGCGCTCTTACTGCTGTCTCATAGGCCACAACTACATACAAAGCTTTTTAAAGATGCTGCATGCCGAGCTTTCCCCTTTTCACCCAGGGGCCGGGGTTCTAGGAGCAGGTCTGCCCTGAGGGCAGAGGACACCACCTCACCCTCCCCCTCTTTTCTCTGCTCGCTCTACTCTTCTAAGTGCCAGTCACTGTAGCAAAAGCAAAAGCAGCTGCATCCACCCAAAAATGCAGTTTATGTTCAAAAGAGACTTAAGTTCAGTCTATAGCTGACATTATGCAAGAAAAGTTCAGCTCCAAGGCTACTCTTCTCATTCTTCCATCGAGTTCCTTTTAATCATGCTTTATCATCTCAGTCCCAGGCCGCTTCCCTCTCTCCGAAAACTACCAGTCATGAAAATCAATGTCTAAGAAAAGTTTCTTTCTGCTAAGCAAAGGTTAACAGTTTCTTCTCGGCAGAGTGCTGCAGGCTGCAGGCGGAGGCATTCCCAGGCTCGGCAACCCCCCACATGGCTGAGCACCTTCTCCCGGAGTTTAGAGGGGGAGGAGGAGAGTGAGCACACACAGAAGGCACTTCTACAGTTTTCTACCCCTCCATCCTGGACAGGGCAGCTCAGTTCTAGTCCTGTCCCTTCTCTTCTCCCCCCCAGGGCCTCTGGCTTACCTGAGCCGACCACGTGTTTCCCCTCCCCCACCCGGCCTCGTGGCCGGGCAGGGGAAGGCCTCACACGTCCCTCTGCTGAAAACCAAGATCTGAAAAAGAGGCCGAACCCCTCAGACTCTTGCTTTTAACTCTTTGTGTCCTCAGAAGCGTGTCCAAACTTCCGAGGGACTAATCCAGGTGTTAGCAGAAAAGCTAATCACTGATTAGACTGCCTACATCTCTCTAGAAAATTTCACTTCCCCCCCCAACCACGACAAACCTATAAACATATCTATTGCACAGTGTAAGTGCCTTGGCTCTTATGTCTTTCTAAACATTTGTTGCTCTGAGCAACAACCATATTAATAGTGTTGTTCCTTCACTTATATTTCTATTTCTGTCATCTATTAGTAATCACATCCATTACGACAGACATTACTCATTCATTAGTTCAGTAATGTAAAATCACATGTTCATAAAATACAGTAAAAATGGATGAAAATAAAGGTTATTTGTGCTTTCCATGGTTCACTCCAAGAATAATAAGGAAACTTGATGGTTGGTGGGATTTGCTATGGAAGCTAGAAATTAAGGTGTCAATCAATTGTGAGATATTATTAGATATTAAGCACCTGAATTCCTTGAAAATTCCTAATTTAATTTTGGAAGTTTAGTGGTAATATGTAAAATCAGTTCTCTTAGAAACTGTAAATATAAAATTCTAAAAAAGTTCTTCTCTTCATAAAACAAATCTATATTTGCTGATATAATTTACATCTATTTTTAAAAATCACTCTTTTATTTGTTTCAGTCTACCTATGAAAAACATTTTAAATCTTTGACTAAAAAAATCAATATTCAAAATAAGTAGATGGATAATTCTAGCAGCTTCTTATCATTATTGACCAGCATAATAGACAATGTGTTTGCAGTCTCTGAAATGAAATGGAGTATACCCCCAAAGTAACACCAGATTGCACAAAGGATATATAAACACCAAAGCACCCAATGAATCTGAAAAAAGCCAATTTTGTTTATAGTCCTATCATTCGAAGATTAAAACACTGAAATTATGTATGGCAAACAAATTATTTGCAAAGTGGAGAATGTTTCTGTTCTGATCATTCTCATTTCTTTGCTTAACTTCCTAAAGATTTTCACTTTATAATACAGTTTCATATTTGACTTCTTCAGGCTTGGAAACTTCTGTCAAAAATCAGAAAAGCCACTAACTTTGTCAACAAGACATTTTGAAAGCATTTGCATAATTAGAAGACAGTGTCAACAGAACCAGACTAGTGAAGAACAGTGGTAGGGAACTTGTATATGTTTAAGACTCCTGAATCTTGGTCTTGTGCATTGGCCACGTCGTACTGAGGCCATGTCATCCAGTACATAGTTGTCTGCATTATTTTTGAGTACCTCGGATGTCATGCATGCTGCCATGAGGTTAGTCAACTGCCTACTGTTGTGAATATCAACTTTTCAGCATCATTTACTCTGCAGCCTCCTTGATGGAGTTTCTGCAGACTATGATGATTTGCAGCTTCAGTGTGGTGTTTATGGGCTCAATAAAGAAAAGGTTCTAAAAAGATTATGGGCACTGAAAAAGGAAATACAACCTTTTCTTCAGGAGCACAGAGCAGAACAGACTAAACATTTTTGGAATTTCTTGCCTGCCACAAACAGATGATGATTCCCCACAGACATTCTTACTTATTTTATACCCTCAACAAAAGTCTTTAGGGCTTGAATAAAAATTTCAGATATATAACAAGCCATCTTCTCTTTACACAAGAAGTTTGATGCTTTGTGGCAAGGTCTTGGAAGACAGGGAATATCTTGTTTTCAAACTTTAAAGAGCAGTAAGACATAGAAGTAGCTGATATTTAGGCCTAGGTTTCACTGGAGGTGTCAGTGAGCTAATGCACATTTCAGATGTTCCTTTACTCCACACATGAGCTCCATGTGATACTTGCCTGGTGTTAGCTGCAACTGGAAGGACGGATCAGGGGAAAAACGTACCCTGCTGCAGATGCAGTTGCTTTCAGTTGACTTGGAATTTAAATTGCAATTTCTTGTAGCCATTTTACTGTGTAAGCATCTCGCACCTTACTTCCAAGTCTTTATACATTTTACTGAAAAGTGACTCAAATTTACATAGCTTCTTTTGAGATTTAACTAGTCAAATCACTTATGGGAAAGTAAAATAGCTAGATTTACCTCCTGCACATCTCACTTGTGTTAGTCTCGTCCTTTGTGTTGCATTTATAATATGTAGTGACATGGAAAATGGAAGTCTCAGTTTCAACCTTCCATTCCACAATGACTGGGGAAAGGGAAAAATAACTTTAATTTTGAACTGAGTTATTGTGGTGTATTTTTGAGACAAGTAAAAATTGAATGTTTCTGCAGAACATGTTTCTCTATATAGGTCATATTTAAATGGATCGGGATATTCATAAGATTTTTGGCAAAATTACAATGAGTTTCCTAAGCTGTGATGTGATATGAATGGCCGGCACATTCCTGAAGGGTGTATGGTCATTTTCGCAAAAGGTCACAAGTGTATTAAAGGTTTTAAGTGGAAAGCTCTCAGTTATTTACATCTTCTTGAATGAGATGTAGCAGGGATAGCTAGAGGAAAAATGATGGGATTAAGACATCCCTCTCCCCAAAAACTCCTACCTGCTGAGGGATAAATGTCTGTCAGCATAGTATAAATATACACAGTTGGAGAAAGGTCTTGGGAATCAGTGTGAACAGAAGTGTCTGAAATTAGCCTCTGCAGTCTGAGGAGCAGTTGTGTTTTCCATTCTCACTTAGATCCAAAGATAAGGCCCCAAGACATTCCTGTATTTGCAATCATTCCATTTCCAGGAGCTGATCTCAATCCACAAGTCAAAAAGCAAGGTACCCCTACAAAATTTCTGACAGAGCACTACAAGAAGCAGTTGCCTGGGACTGTCACCTCTTTTATAAACTAGTTCTTAGCACTTACTTTAACACTCATTATTTTCTTTTGCAATTGTAAAGTGGCAAGAGTTTTATATACCAGAGTCAGCAGAAACAGATGTTATTGATGTGCTATGGGTGATACACTTTCAAGCACAGGTTTTTAATCCATTTAACCAAAACTATATTAAAACTGTACGAACACTCCTCACTTGTTGTTTCCTCAGACTCCAGAATTTGGCAAGTTCTTCCAATCTTTCTTTGAAAATGATACTTTTGATTTTTCACTAAATATTCAATGTTGGTTCATTATCATATTGCTTCTAGAGTCATGTTCTCACCCAGTTAGATGAACTCTATGCTCATAGGTGAATTAAACTTGTAAAACCATTAAGGTATTTTCTAAAAACCTTGCTTACGGTATTATCCTCAATATGCAGCCTCAATTCCCTTTTTTCATTGCATTTTTATCATTATTTAAAAAAAAAAAATCTTTACATGTATTTCCAGATCAGGATTCTGCATTGTTCATGTGATGTCAATGTACATGACACCCAAGATGTCCTTTAGCAAAATGCTGCATCATGGCTTTGTATCATGGCAATGCGATGCAATGCCATAGGAGCCAGGAAAATGTCAGACTTGTCATGCTGTTTCTGGTTTATGCAGTTCTAATGTTCTTTTAAACCGCAAGGTTTAATCTAGTGTCAGCAACTGCAGAAGGATGCACTTAATTGGCATCCTAGAAAGACGACGTGCACATTTTAAGTAGGATGATTGCTGGGGAGCACATTCCCAGCAGTACATATCAATTACTCTGGATAAAAGGCACACCTACTCGGTTGAACTGACGTGTCTGTTGCTGTCTGGGGCATCGCTTCTCCAGGGCTGTTCACTGGCTGGTTTGCACACGCCTGCTGCTGAGAGAAAAGGTAGCAACAGGGGAACTCCGGGTGTGCATGCTGCCAGACGTGCTCTTGGGGAGCAATTCTACTTGCCAACGAGCATTTGGCGGCAGATTTCCGTGGGAGGAGTTCCTATGGAAACAAAACGGATATTTGGTCTCTCCAGCTTGCTCATTCAGTTTGCATTAAGTTCAAGTGGTTTAAACTTAAACTCTTAATAATGCCAGCCCCTATCTCTAAATCTACTCATAGTAGATTATAGGCATGCGACAATATTCTTGCAAATTCATATCGTCTTTGTTATTTTGCAAGGTACAACCACTTGTTTCCTTGGTGCTTCATTCTGAGAACTAATTCAGTCCTATCCATTAATTTGTTTTTTAAAATATTCTGATAATTAACTTTGTAAAAAAAATGTATCCAGGATTGTAGCCACCTATTAATTTAAACTACGACTGGATAGAAAAATTAATTTTTCTGCCATCATTTAATAAGTATTAAATATGACTCTTCTTTCTTGAGGTATTCAGAATGCAGAGTAAAAAAATCCAAAAAAACTACCAACCACTTATCAATTAAATATAGTGAAGGCCAGAAGAAAGATCATTTGTTTGTTTGTTTGTTTAGGAGGTTAAGAAAAAGATTAGAATACATAGTAAGTAACAATAATTAAGAGACATAGAGATAATAATTTTTTGCCCTATATTGTATATGTATGGTGTCTAATTACAGTTTTGCTATACCATTCATTAATATTAATAAAGTAATTATTTGAAGTAATATGTGTTACATTGTGATAACATAATCCTTTGCTCCACAGATGTTTCTGTTAAGTGTCTTCAGTTCACATTACACACTATTAATATGATATACAGGAAGTGTTTCTTCAAAACAAGAATAAAAAGTGTTAGAAAAATAATGGTTGCTTATTTTGTTTTTTCATTTATTTCAGATTAACAGATTGAAGAAGCATATCAGGTTTGTTTTGAATTTTTTTTTCCCAGGAAGACTGAATGTGAATCTAGCATGCAGATGGCATGTAATTGCATTTCCTGCATTGTTACTATATGTGTTTCATTACTTTTTCACAGCAATGCACTGAGATTTAATCACCTACGGCTAGCATTTGCTGGTCAGATGTGTGTATCTAGCGGTCTTGTTCAACGGTCAGGGAGCTTACCCCTTGCCTCACGCACTTCTTCCATTATTGCTGTACCATATGTTCTTTACAAATCCAAGCAGAAGAATCATAAGCACTAAATTTACCTGGGACTAAGCTGACGCACTCCAGACAGTTACAAAGAATCACAGTAATACTTCTCTTACCATCTCTCTTCAGATTTTTTTTTTTTTGCCTGTCTGTTTTGCCCAAGGCAAGCAGTTATCAAACTGAACTTCTATGGTGCAAATTAGGGTTATCCTTTTTTTGAGAATGCACTTGCTCATTCTGACTGCTTGTGAAACAAGCTATGAAATTTGTTTCATCTCCCCTGATGTTTACACAGGCGAGAAAGATTTTCCCACACTTGTGTGTATCTATGATTTAACTACAAATGACATTGTACTTCTCTAACATTAACCCCTTAATCTAGTACATTTCTGCAAATAACCACCTGTAGTCAATTCTTTTTTCATAAGCCTTATCTGTTGTTACAGTATATAATCTGTGAGAATGCCCTAATTTTTATCATTCTCTAAGCCTGTCATCACGGCTGAGACAAGGCTTATCCCTCTGAGCAGATGAGATTAGTCGATCATGTTGAAATCAGAAGAGGGATTATAATGCTTGTAATACACTGAGTCAAATTAAATGCATTTTGTTTGTACATCAGAAGATCTTGTTGCTAAGGCTTTGGTGTCTTCTGCTGACTGTATAAATTGCCAATAAAACATATGAAGGATGGGTATGGGAACAAAAAGTCAAGAAAAAAGTAGAAACAGATAAAAAATATTTGGTTTATTTAGTGTGGTAAACTAAAGATTCAAGTGTTCTGATGTCACCATCAACAACAGAGTTTTCAGCAAAGACATGGTGATCTACATTGCAAGTTATTAATTTTAATTTATCTTTGACCAACTCTAAGGACATCTCTGCTGAGCAACTTTTTGCCTCTTTGTATTTATCAATTTTTATGAAGATCACCTTTGCTCTGACTATTTTGTCAGTATGCAGCATAAACACACGGTATTTTTGGGCTGCGATGCATAAAAAGAAGATACATTTACATCAGAATATAAAAATCATCTATATATTTGAAATAAAGCCATAAAATCATGAATCAGTAAGTCAAGTAATTTATTCTGCTGCCCCACGTGGTGCTTCTGTCATAACAGAGTGGTACAACAGCTACAGGTATTCTTAGAGAATGGAATTTATACAGAAGCACACTTCCCAGTAATAGTCACCATTTTTTATTTTGGTTCCTCTGGATGAACATTCTAAAACAAGGATGCTTATCTCAGCCTTCTCTGGATTGTCTGAAACACATGATTTAAAAAAAATTGAGATGAAAATATGAAGCAAATAAGATTACTGGTTTCAAATCCTATTCACAAATTTGAAAGGGAAAAGTATTATCAAAAACCTTGAGGAAAACTGAATGTAAGAACTGGGGGAGAAGTATGTATGTGATATGATTATGCCTTCCCTTTTTAGCCTTGGGATATAAGAATGGTCTATTATTTGACTTCTAGGTAGAGAGAAGGTCTAATTCAGTGGAATTATACACAACTCAGAAAGGACAATTGCATCAAATGTCACAAGGAAATTTTAATTATGTTTGTAATAGTGAACAACTGTAAAACTAAGCTTTTGACATCAACGGGAGGAAGCAATGTCCAAATTATAGGAGTTGAGATTTCTCCCAAGTTTAGAAATTCTTGTGTTTTGGCAGGTTCTGGTGGAATGCAATCCCCTGCATGCCTGCTGTAAACAAAGGCTCTTAATTATCTGAATCTGTTGGAGCCTATAATACAATCCTTGTGGAGCTGTATTAAATATGTGAGAGCTATGAGATTTCTGCATAAAGTAGCTTATAGACAGCTTGGACCACACAGGTTTGCTTTCATCTCCAAGCTATTTTCCATATGTGAGTTAGGCTGAGCTCTTGCCCTTCCACCAGCATAACATTCTAGTTGGTGACCACATTAATCCTTTCACAGTGGTTGCTTTTTTTAATATTTATTTTTGATTACTCAAAATCAATAACAATACCTGAGCCAGTTCAGAGATTTTCCTTCCAGAAACTGTCCTCTAAGGCCTTTGAAAAAGTAAGGTGTCTTATATATCTCAAGCAGAAGTAGGGAACCTCCTAAGAGTGTGACTCAGCAATTGTTAGCCTAAATGAAAATATGGAGTTTAACATTAGGCTGTCTTTCACTTTATAAAAGATTTGGCTATATATCAATCTACTCAGAATCCATGAGCAACACTATCACACTGTATTGTACACTTCAGGATTATTCCTCTAACAAGATATGGTTTTTCTACAGTCTGTGAGAAGTACTATACCTCAGGATTAAGTTGATAGGAAAAATTAGGGTTTCCTTAGAATTTCTGGGAGCTAAGAGAGAAGGATAATATGCAGAAAAATTTGAATGGACTGTAAGTTTTCCAAATTTTCTGGTAACATCATTATACAGGTGTTTCTTTTGAGTATTTGTCAAGACATTGCAAATATATATCCTTCAATAAGCCCTGGTCCTGAAATAATGAAGTGAACATTTAGCTTCACAGATAGTGAATAAACTTGTAGACTTCACCAATTTCCTTTATTTCAGCCTGAGAGGTTAGCCAGATATTGCAGATTATTTTATTTTTTCAGCTGGAGGCAAAATTGTTGCTGCTTCAGGTATCTGTTCTGCTGCAGTGGTGCTCCTCTACTCAGATCAGGCGCAACAGGAGTCGCACAGGAGTGAATTCATAGTGCTGAGACTAACCTCTGCTAGCACTCCTCTTCCTCAAGTCTAACCCTTCTTTGCTCGGTCCTGCACAGCTTTTTCACTGTTTCTAACTTCTTGTTCCCTGCTGCAACTCTGTTTGCACCTCTTTGGGAATTTTACTTTAGCCTCCTGGTTTTTGACGTACTTGTTCCTCCTCTCCTTCCCCCCTGACCCTCACCCCTTCACAGGCATCACTAGGCCTTAAATTTGGGGGCTTAAAAAATCAAAATGAAGTATGCATTTTTAACTTATCATATTAAGTGAGGGTTTGCTTTATATTTAAATTGTTTACTGTATTAAGTGGAGACAAAGACAGAAAGGCGGGATTCAAGGTTTTGATAATTGAAAATGGTAAGACTGCTAAATTCTTGGTGGCTGGAAAAATACAGTGTATATTTTCTTACCCATTTCCCACCCCATCAAATATATGCACCTCCTACCCGACCAACTCTTTTTTCATGACTTTCCATATATGTGTTTTGTGCTCTTTCAAAGACCATAAAAAAGATTTCCATCATTAATCTGCAGAGGCTTTACTCATTTTGGCTGTTTATTCCTCTTGGAAATTTATGCAATAAAAGGGTTGCTATAAACTGCATGATATAGGTCAATATTAAAAGACAGGTGAAAATAAAGTTATATTAGTCCAGGCATTTATATGAATGTACAGTGACCTCTTTGGTTTCATTATTTCAAATACAGAAATGCCAAGGGTATAAATCTTCACATTTCAACACACTCACAGTTCATTGCTAGAAGACAATTATTTCCACCATAATGTTTAACTATGCATTTAAGTACAGCTATGTTTGTAATAGAAAATATATTTGTCATATATAAGACACCAGACACTGAACTTTACCTGTAAATGTCCATGTATGTATAGATATCTTTTTTTTCAAGGGCTATTTTCTGTCATTTGATAATGTTGAGACCCTTCCGAATTCACTTTCCCGGTACATAATTGAACCATGTCTGTCAAATATTTGGAATAATCATGAAACTGTACTGCAGAATGCCTGAATTTGGCTAGAACACTGATTATTAAATATTTGGTTACTGACATGAAGACACCACACTAAAAGTAAGATACCAGATGAGCCTGGATGGGAGGTCACAGATGGATAAAAACCACAGAGACAATGAGGATGTGACATTTCTCCTAAATATTTTCTGTAGTACCTGGCTGTGGATATACTATGTTTTTTAGTCTTGGGGAGGGAATGGTGTACAAGTGTCTAATGGAATGACCAAGGATGAAAGCAGATAAAATAAAATGACATAACAATTTGATATGAAAAAATTAAATCAAACCCCAAAAAAATTCCGGCAGTAAATTTCCTTTATGAAACCTGCTGACTGTAGCTACACAAACATAGCCACTAAAGGGATGTTTGAAAAGGTTTTATTTAACTCCAAAGAGCAAAAATACTCATTGCCTTCTTCAGCAGCCTATTTATCCATAAATAGTCTTATAATGTTCTTAGGGAGGGAGGTCCAAATTAAAAAAAATTACAGCTGAATTTAGCATCTTCAAAAAAATTTAATAAATGCTTCTTCTGAAGGAAAGAAAATAAAAATGAAAATAAATCAGTTTACAAACTGCTCTTGGTCCAACATCACTCACCTCAACAGCCGCAGCTATGCTAAAGTATCCATGACTGTAATTTCTTTAAGCATGCATCTTTTTCAGTCCTGCTGTCAAGCCTTCAGTTTGCTGATGACATTTTCCCTTTGCAATGATGGGCATTTTGAATATGCAGAGGCAGCAGTAATAAAGTGTAGTATGGATTTCAAGGAGATAAGTCCAAAGCAGCCATCAATAATCTCTCATCTGACAGAAGTGATAATTGAGGTAAGGTGTATAACTTGAAGATTTCAGTCTGGTTAAAATCACCCTATTAGCTGCTTAATAGTGTTATTAGTCAAATAAATTAGGCTAAGATCTTCCAAATAACCTGGCACTGTGTATATTAAGTATGCTCAGTCTTATACTACATCCACTCTAACAGTGCATTACCAGAAGAGATGGTTGTCATCTTGCAAACTGTTCTGAATCTGCTTCCTTTTGGGCAACAAAACATTACAGATTCCAAATAACAGAGCATAAATCTGTTTTCAGATAAACAAATGACAACAAATCTGCTGGTAATTTATGGTACAAATGTTAGGAAGTATCAGTGAATTTTTTTTTGTGGGTTTTTTTTTTTTTTGTTGTTGTTTTTTTTTTTTTTTTTTTTATGTTTTCACTTAGAGCTGTAATGACACAGCCTCCTCTTGGCTTCCAATCTTGCCAAACTGCTCAATTCATGCTCTCCATATCAATATGTTTCTAATGCACAAAGCACTATATCAGTGTTTTTCAAGTTTAGGAACAGATTTTACACACGGTCACCAACCACTTAAAAGTGTAAACATAAACATGACCGTAGAGGAAGGCAGATGGTCCTAAAGACTGGTTCAGATTTCATTCTGAAATCAATGACAAAAATCTACTATTTTATCATCTCTTACCAGCACGTGCTTTGTATCTCACAAGAGATGTGTTCAGCACTATTCAGTATCTGACCTAGTATCTTAACACTCTAAGGAGAATCCAACACTAAAAATGTATATACTTTATAATTAAATTTAGGGTTTCTTGTAAAAAAGCGTCATTTGGACTGTTTCCCATTTCTTTACTAATAGCTTGTGGAAGTGATGGGGAATACAGGAAAAGGAAGATTTTAAGGCAAAATGCAAAAACAAAAGAGAAAACTGAATATGCTTGGTGGAAATGAATGCTCATATCTGATATTGAAAAGGATTGGTATGCTAACTATACAAAAACTAAACATGTATGCTTCCTCCTTAAGTATAAATAAAAGGATTTCTTTACAGTTTAAAAAAAGGAAAATGGTATTTTACATCTTAGTTTCATATCATGTAGCCCAGTACAAAAATCTATACAATATAGATTGCAAGACTTCATTTGTATATTTGCATAACCCAGTAACAATGGCAGTATTTTTCCTCCAGCCCTTACTTAACAATGGCTATATAAGCACATTGAATTTAAAACTCTTTACTGTATGTAAAGCGAGGTACATGCTTTTACCGCTTGTCAAAACAATCCTGAAATCCCATTTTCCTTTAATAAAGTATAGTTTTGTCCTCCAGAGGTATGCTTGAATAAGATGTCATAGTCTGTTTTTGTTCAGGATTGCACCCTGCTGATGTTCTTAGGCAGCAAGAAAATTACCTTATTGAAACATATTGCTGGTAGTGACTATAGTGCCAAATTTTGCATTGGTATTACACACATGACATATTCAGAGACCTTTGAGTAAGACCATGAATATCAAGTGATTGAAAAGATTATACAGGTTTTTTCTTTGGGTAGAAAAGGTTGTGGTTCTGGATGAGTGTCTTTCAGATCAATATAATTATGTCATAAAAAGATGTAACAAAATACTTACTTTGCAGGCATTCACACTTGCCTGATTTCATACTGGTTTCATTCTGAGAATTATTTTCTTTGCATAGGCTGCACAATTGTTATTTTAGAGGACTGGGGGTTGTTTTCAAAATAGCTGCATAATTGCAGGCCCTCTGCTAGACGTGAGCATCCAGATAGGTAATAGACTGTTTATAAGGTTTGCTTTTCTAGAAAAAAGATATATAGCCTTAAATTACTGTGATGGAGGTACATAGCTAAATATGCACACACACACACAAGTTCTGTGTATGTACACCCAAATTCATATGACCCTGTATGCACAATGGAATGAATATGCTCTTAATGAATCACATATAAAGATTTTAAAAGGGCACATGTAAGAACTAAAATGAAGTGGTATAGAGGTCTAGTTCACTTTGGGTAAAAATCCCTGGATTTCTGGCTGTAGCAGGTATTTGGAAGCTACAAACAGTGTGATAATATTAAAAATTCATGATATGCGGGTTAAAAGTGTTATTTGACTGTTGTATTTTCCCTTAGACAAATTTAGTTGTGTATGTGCTAGTTTTGTGACCCTGCAGACTGATAACTCACTGCCAAAAATCATCAGAGGCAACAATTTGGCTGCCCTGCTTGGCAAAACGCTGCCATCCTAGGAAGCAAAGTTATGATAGTAACTCCTGATGGTCACTGGAGTAGCATCACAGAGAGAAAGCTATGATTTGAAAAAGGGGAATCAGAAATTTTAGGGGAATTCAGAAAAAGGTTGAAAATAAAATTGATAAAGCTGCAGCTATTTGCAGATAAAGGATAAGCTGCTGTGCAGAGTGGCTCCCATTAACATTTCACGTGCTACAGAATCAAGTAAAGCTATCAAGAATGCCTGATTTTTCGACTAGCTTCATTTCTTTTTAAAGAGTCGATCTCTTGACAAGCAATCCCTCCTAATGCCACAATGAAACTGTTCCACAAAACAGTCATCTGAACCTGCATTTATTAAGAGATGGGTAGCTGCCCATAATCCTACTTTGGGCTGCTCCAAAATTTAGGAAAGGGGTTTGAAACAGAATCCATAATTTACCAAAGGGCTCATTGTGGCTTTAGATTCCCCCGGGTTAAGCACCTGCTAGAACTTGTCTGATATCTAAATCCAAACTGGCATCTCAGATGTGTGATCTGGATCAGTCTCTGACAACTACTGAAGATGCTCTGGGTCACTGTTTCCTAACAGTCTTCCAGCAGGAGCAGGGCATGCAATACACCCAGGGCATACACATATAAAACCTTCATCTGGATAAATAGGATTTCTGAAATGCTTTTCGATGAATGTGTACAAACTTGACTCAATGCCCCAGGAAATTCTTTCCATTGCTTTGTTGCTCTGTGCAAGCTGTAGTGCCAGGAGAAAGGACGAGTTAACCTTTGATATTTTTTTTGTGAGAATTTAACACTGCCAACAAGGTCTGTGGCATGGCTTCCTAGGTTTACCCCTCTAACAGTTTCATTTAGTCACATTACAGTACTATAGTATTTCAAAGCACTAAATCATACTGAATTTACAGAGCAAGGAAAGGCCCCACATTTACTCATAGCATAACAGAGATGTCCTCAAGCAGACGCAAAAGATTCAGGGTGGGGTAGAAAGATTAACTATAGTTTAACAAGGCTTCTTACAAAGGTATGTAATTTTAGAGCTACAGCTTTCCATTTAGTGAAATCCATTTTCATGCTTTGTAGTATTTTACTTTAAAAGCATATGGTTGCATTATATTGCAATTTCTATGCTGATCATCACTCTTTTATTTAGACTACCTATTTATATCGAGTATCCTCTAGCTATCTTCTATGTCTCCTTGGTATCTGAATTCTGAAGAGAAAAACTGTATACTAATATATGAAGTGTGGGCAATAAATACGATGAATTTGTGCAGTGACAGTGAAGCGATCCTCTGGGAATCAACGAGAGGAGGTGGGTTGGTCTCCAAGACTGGAATGTCAAAATGGGGGGCATACAGGCTTTTCAGGAAAGACAGGACTCAGGATGGGAAGATGGGAAGGCCAGGTTGGGTCAGCCTTCGAGCAATGTAGTCTAGAGGAAGGTTTCTGTGCTCATGTCAGGGGGGTTGGAATTAGATAATCTTTAAGGTCTCTTCCAACCCAAACTATATTATGAGGAGAAGGCATCTTCCTTTAGATGAGAGAGCTGCTGGAGTGTATGGAGCTCTGTCTGAGGATGGAAGACAACAGAGAGTTTATGGGTCAAGATCAAAGACTTTTTGAAGACTTCTCCATGACCATTACTGGAGTGAGTCTGCGGGTCAGATGTATCAAAACCTGCCCTTGCTTGGTCCTGCTGTCTATGAGGTTTCTTACCTAAAATATGGCAAACATGCATATTGCATATTTCTTTATCCTGTTCTGGGTCAACACTACCAGAACTAACAAGGGTGAGGGCATTTGGGGACTACCGTCACTTCCTTTGAAAGGTCTCTGGTGGGGTCAGGAAGGAAGGCAGGAATGAGTGCTTCAGAAGCAGAGATCTCTTTTTCCTCGTATATTTTACCCCTTTTCTACGTCTCTTGTGACTGGAACCAAGAAAGACTGGGTCTGACTTAAGAGTATAAGGCTAGGGCAGACCACTAAATCCAATGGCCCAAACTTCAGCATAGTACAGGCCACAATATCCACTCCCCTCCCACACAGGTAATCTCTTGGTCAAACCAAGAACTCAAGCTTTTGTATAGAACTGGCTTTTACTTTTATAGTATTGTTTGCCTTAGGACTACTGTTACAGACTGATTATAGACTGACTTAATATAAAGCCAGTCTGATAATAAGGCTTAATCATCCAGGTCACTGATTTAAGCAGTCCTTTGGCTAGATGTAGAAAACCTCCAAGTGCCCAGACTGGCTCATTCCTTACTCTCCATTTCATTCAGTTTTATATCCTGCCTTCATTATAACTGTCATCACCCATATATTTTTATAGTAGGTATTTGTTTATCCAGTGGTTTTGATTATCCAGTGGATGATTTGGGGCAAACCTCAGCATCTACACCAACTGGCATAAGGAAATTGTTCTGACAAATTTACTTGTGATAGCCCAAATGCCCTGCAGATTCCACAGAGTTTGCTTCATGTCTTTTTCTTGTTGGGCAAGCCCTTCATTTTAATTTCATTGTCATTTCTTTCCCTAATTGTGATTCCACCAAGCTCTGCAGACAGGCACATTTTTGCTATGTAATATTTGTTGTCAGCAAAAATTAAAAATACTATTATGTTTCCCACTGCTGTACTTTTTGCACTGCTCCATGTTCCCTACTTTATAAACCATGACCTACCAAGTTCCTGGTTCTGTAGGTGTGGAAATGACTCCTTTAAATCCTCCCCTCATGAAGCCATATCATTTGACTGTATTTATTTCCTTTGTAAATATATTCCTTATTCTGTCATATTAACTCATGTTCAGGTTATTATTCCCTTATATTTATTTCATATAAATTTTGGTTCCTCCTCACTTACTCTGCAGCAAGGAGATCAATGCAGTAAATGACAATTTTATTACATCAGTGTATTCATTTCCTTTATAAAAGTAAATCACTCTAGTAGATTCACTGTCCTACAAGGTTGTACCTGTAGATCACTGCATTAACTCCCCACATAAATAAAGACCGTGTTATTTTGGTCACTTACACTACACGTAAATGGGAGCATATTCTCCTCTGTGGCATATATGTATATAGTATTTTATTCACAATCATTTTGTTCAGGGGCTAATATGGTAGTGGAATGTGCTTATTTCTTCATAGCAATTCAGTGATTCTCTAGAGAGCTGCAGCTAGTTCCTGCAGGACTTTGGAGGAGATATACATGCATGCTCTACAGCTCCACTCCCTCCTTCCCTTTTGCTGCCTCTTTCCTCAGTTGTTTCTTTTTTTGTTTTTCTCCTTAGCTTTCCCTTGGTGGTTGTCTTCTGTTTGCTTTTTTGGCTTTCCTCATCTCACAGTTTTACTGTGAATTTAAATGAGGGCTCAGATTAATAGCCAAAATGGGGATCCAGACAGGAAAACACCTTTCCTGCAATCTCTGAGCTGGCCTCTCATTTTCAGTTCCCTGTCCCGTTTTAGCAGGCTCATTCAGAGGAGGCAGCTGTACATGGTGTGCCATGCTTCACTCCCTGAGTCACACCCTTCCCTCTGCTGCTGCTCCGTGTCAGTGGATGTGTCGGGTCCTCCACTGCACACAACAAAAAGGGGAGCAGATGAAAGCATATAACTCTACTTGGATCTTCTCTGTTCTTTTTACACCTCTGCATACTTGTCCAAAACTTTTTTAAGCTCAGTCCAGCATGCTTCTAAATAGAGATTTCTGCTATATGGATCTGAGTTGACATACAAATTGATTAAATGCATTTTATATCCTCTTCCAAAATCAAGGTGCATACTAATGCATGTGCTTGACCTAAGTAGAGTTGCAAGCTATCAACAGATTCCAAGTCAGAATCAGGTGATTTATACAATTATAAACTCTCAATTAATTCTGTAAGGAAAGAGAGGAGAATGAAATCATTTCAACAAGCTCTAACATCATGAAAGGGAAAACAGCTATGTAAGGGTTAAAGCTAAGCAACCAAAGAAAAGCATCAAAATCGAGCAACCAAACAAAACCTGCAGTCCTTACATGTCTCTCAAGGACTGCACCCAGTCTGCCCAGGATTTTCTTTTATCCCAAGTTTACTACGTGCTCCCTTGTCTCCTTCCTGCTTCGTGAAAGGTCATATGGCAGCATGATGCCATCTCTGTAGTCTCCCTCTTCTACAAGTTTAGGTCCAGTGATTTCAGTGTGTTTCAGATGCAAATTGTTCTAAATTTTCTGAGATCTGATGAGAAGTAGTACTTGCATCTCTGTACTTTGGAAACTGTCATGGAAAGGTCTGTTCGACTGCAAACTCTCCAGTATTTCCAGACAAACACTGAACTATACTTTGGTCAATTGCAAAATGAAAAATTACAGTCACTCCTACCGTAAAATTGCTTTAGGTTTGTTTGTACTGATGTAGTTCAATAGCCTGATTCCGAAAATCCTGAAATCCTAAAAATCATTTTCTTCATTTGTTTTTAGCCCTCACAGGCTGAGGTACCAGGTAGAAGATTAGCATTTTTTTCTCTTTCAGACAAATACATTAGTATCTGAGGAAGGGGAATATAATCACAGGAAGACATTGGTCATATCAGTTAAATTTTTGTAAATCTTTGCAGCAGTATTAATAATATATAACACTAAAACTGGGAAGCTTTTTTTTTTTTTGTGATCCCTTTACTTGAAAGGCTATATGCATATCAACAGGCAATATGTGGAATGCCAGAAACATTCTCATTCCTTTAGCCTTCTAACAAGGTGATGGGCACAAAAGAGGCTCATAAACAGCACTTGAAACCTGCTGTCTGTTCTGTTTCTATAACTGCTACAAACTGATTATTTTTTAAGTAGCCACTTCTGTTCGTGGGTAATGTCTGTCTTCTCCATTCATGCCATGACAAAACAAAGAAAAAACAAAGAAAAAACAAAAACTCACCACAGAAGCTGGTCAGGAGCCTGGCGTTTTTGGTTTTTTTGGTTTTGTTTTTGTTTTTACCTTTTTGTGGATTTCTGTGTGTGTGTGTTTTTGTTTGATTGGCTGGGGTTTTTTTCCTATGTGTTTTTTTTCAGCCAAGAGATCTACCTTGTGCTGTATTTTCCAAGTACCATTCTGCCTAATTCGTACAGACGACCAGGTTACGTTCTCAGCACGCTACTAGGTAAAGTAGCTGGGCTGTCCCTGCAAATGCCTTGAGAAGAGCACTCAAGTGCAAGGTGTGCATGCAGGAGCAGGAGCCCCCAAAGCCACGGCACCCCCAACCTGGAGTCCACGTGCAGTGTGAAAGAGAGTACAGAGAGAAGGGCAGAAAATGAAAGAAATAAAGTCCCTGTGGCTTTGTCTGGAGAGGGAGTTAAAAAAGCAAACAGAAACCAACAACCTACAAAAGACAAACATTCTACTAAAAAACTACGAGGCAAGTTCAAGCATTGGGGCCCTCACAGTAGGAAACTGGTCACATGGGTAACATCATGAAATTTTACTGCAAAATATCCTTTCTTTTTTCTTATTTGAAAAGACAAATTATTAGCATTTTTAAACAATTTCAATATGTTTAATGGCTGAAAGTTAAGCTCAAACTGTTCCGCTTACTGAATAAAGTGCTAGGTCTGTAAACAGGAATCTTAAGTTACCCCAAGAGTACACTCATTTTAAATTTTACTTGAAAGCGGGATGTACGTTTATTACAATTTCAAACAAAATGCTAATGCCATTAAACAAATGAGGTTTAGGCAAATTAACTGCATTTTAATATTCTGAAAGCCTATGATATAGGACATTGTGTTACGAAACATTGGCTAGAAGTATCAGTTGCAAGTGGGATTTTCATTGCTGTGAATCTCAGGAGAATATTTGTAATTAGTATCATTTGCCTAATACTTCAGGTTAATTAGAATATTTAATTGAATAGCTGTAATCTTCAGAGATGACTATATTATGATCAAATTAGTACCATCACAGCACACGCTGATCACTGCTGCAGCCTGCCTCACTTCTGCTAGCTATTCAGCCCTCTGGAGCGTTCAGCAACATAAGAAAAAATCTGTTTCTTACACTTTTGAATTTTAATGATCCATTTGAACTCTGCCATCAACATTTAATTATTCTAGAAAAAAAAAAGTCCCAACCATGGCTCCCATATGGCATGTTGGCAAATACACTTGCCCACATTGGAGTCTGCACCTCTCCAGCAGCTCAGTGAAGAGATTTAGCTTTTTTTTTTTGAAAGCAAGAAGGCCTTTTTTTAATAGTGTTTGCAAATACAGACAATATGAAGCTTCACAGAAAAGGTTACTAGGATACTATTGAAACACTATTAGGAACAGATGAATTGATTTTTAGAATGTTACAATGGATTTAATCCTATAATGTCTACTACTGGACTTTTGTATTGTGTCCAAAAGGTTTGAAGGAGTCAGGTGCCTCTGTAACTAAACCTTGTTAGCTAGAAATGCAATTAATTTTGGGGGAAGAAGGGAAAAGGAGGAGAGGTAGAGCGGATGGAGTGTGCATATTAAAGTCTTTGCAGCCAAATCACAGATGCCGAGTTCCTGACCTAACCAGTTGCTGTTGTTTTGTTTTCTATCAACACATATATTTAGCAGCTGCAGATATTCTTGGGGTTAAACATTCATCGCTGCGGAAGCACTAGGGTCAAAATCCTGTTACACTAAACTAGCTGGATCTCCCCACCCGATTCTTCTCTTGTCGCATAAGGGTATCACAAAAAAAAAAAAAAATCAAGACAGTAAGCTGGGCATGCTGCAAAGGATGTTGTTTGCATAGAGGGGTCCCAGGGCTCAGAAAAGCTTTCCTTCTTCTCCCCCCTTCACCAAGCTGCTTCAGTACATGCAGCTTAAGAGGTCAGTTCTGTACAATTCTGTACAACAGCAATGTAAAAACTGCTAATTGCTTTAAAATTCAGAATGTCCTTTTGAAACTGATGCTATGCTGCAAATTTTTTCACATTTAGTTGTTACTCTCTCAGGGGGCAGGTACAGTGAGAAAGATGTCAGTTTTAAGGGAAATGCTCTTACCTGCTGCCTAAAAAGGAAGAGGAGAAATACTTCCATTTGACAGAAACAGATTGCTACTCTGCACTACTTCAGTGAGGATGAACAGTGTGCTATGCAGAGCTGAGACTTAGGGCTCAGACCTCAAGTGTTGCTGTCCTGCAGAACACAGCAACTCAACAAAATCCTCACCGTTCTTTGTGCCACCATCTCACCTGTTGACACGTGACAGTGTAAAATCTCACTAATGTTTCCAGAAACCAAGACGTACACAAGGGAGCATAAATAAATCCTGAGCAGAAAGTTTGTCTCTTTCAGTGGGGATGTAAAGAAAGTTAGCAAAATAAATTCTATTGAAAATAAAGTAGAAAAAATTTTCAAGAAGGCTTTTTGAAAACCTTCTCCATTCTGGTAAGGAGCACATCTCTGCTCTGAAAATGTTAATGGTTTTGCTTTACTACATTGTAAGCATCATATTTTATTTGTGTAGCTGTAACTATTTTGCACTTAAAAATAGGCAACTGTAAATATTATGCACTTAAAAATAGTCATTTATAAGTTGAAAAATGCTAAGAAATGTAAAAATGTTCACCTTCATTATGAAAATCATTTACATTTATCTCACAACCACTTGGAAAATTTGCTGATTTCAAGTTTGCTGTGATTTATAAAAATCCTTGAATCATGATAAGTTTAGCATTACATTCAAAATGTGTAATTTGCCTTTGGTGTCAAATAGATGTTTCATTCATATTCAGTAAACTAAATTATATTAAAGACAGTCTTGTCCAATTCTTTAAAAAGGCATTCTTGTCAAATCATTGACATTAAAATAAAAATTATAAGAGCTACAAAACCTATGTTTAAAAGTTAATGTTAATATTTTTCTCAACTCTTATTTTTGATCTTTAAAAACTAAGCATGAAAATGTTTTTAATTTTCAAAAAAGAAAAACCTTTCTGTCTGGGCTAAATTTGTCTTCTAATATATGATAACAATAATATTAGTGAGCATTAGCCAATAATATAGCCTTTCTCAAAATTAAAATACATTAAAACACAGTAAAGAAAGAAGTTATAATCCTAAGAAGAATGCTCTCTTATCCAGGCTTTTATTTTCATCCACCTCTCAAATGATGATTTAACACCCGTTCTTAATATGCAGTTTAAAAAGCACCTTGAGAATTCACTTTAATGGCTTGTGTACTGCATAATTGTGGCCTTCCTTGTAAGAAAGCTTGCAAAATTGCTGATTACAGAAAGATATGAAGAGTTCTGCAAGTACTCAGAGCCATATATTGTGTTGCCATGAAAATTTGTCATAGAAACCTCCTCACAAACCCTGATTTAATCTTCTGGATCTATTGATGCATTTTTTTTTCCTTTTCTTATTTTCTAAAACATACATATTAAAATATGTCTTAAATTATATCTGTATTTCTGTATTTTGGAAGCATCTGCCAGAAGCAGCTATGAACAATCACTAATCTTGAACAGCAGCATTGTAATGTAGTTTCCTTCATAGAGGTGCTCCCTGAGCATGAAAAACTCCTTTAGAATTAAAAAATCTGCTCTACTAATTGTAGAACAAAATTTCGACAGCCCTCTTTGAGAATCCCAGCTCTAAGTATTCTCCCATCTATTAAACAGATGGCAGATAAGATTGTAAACATATTTGCTTCATATTGAATAGATAGTTTCTGGCATAATACTAATTAACAAATTAAATGACTGACTTTCTGCATCACATTAGAGTTAAAACCACTTTGTAAGTTTGTCTTTGGTAGTTATTTACTTTGACAATAGCGTGCAGTGAAAAACTGTTAAACGTTTTCTTAGCAACATTATGCATTGAGTAGTTTTCTTTTTTAAAACTCTATATTTTATTATAATTCATTTGACTTTCATTACAGTCACTCATTACAAAATGTATGTGCATTTAATCCATTTCCAAGGGCTGCATATTTTTCCAATCCCATTCTGTACCACAATGATAATGTCTTTGGTCTATGCAAGTATGCATGAAATTTAGGCATTGTCTTTACTCATTTTCTGATAGTTTACCACGGACCATTCTGAAAGGAGGAAGCTAAGAAAATGCTAGCAGTGGCAGATAAGAATACGGAGAAGGTTTCATTTTCCTTTAAGGAATTTGCATTTGACTATCTGTTTTATTATAAGTACAAATAGGATCATCTCAGCAATGATGGCATACTAGGCTACGAAGAGAGATTAGTTCATATCTTCTTTGTTCTCTTCATTAATTTGTTTACAGAGCTGGTCACACCAGAGATTCTAATTCCAAATTCCTTTTGCACTAGACTATCATCAGAACAGAAAAAGCAAATGCAACTGCATTTCCCTTTTTGATTTTGGAAATATTAGCTTAAAAAGAAGAGTTTACTTTCCAAATCTAACTTGTCATCCCTTGATGAAAAAATGTAAGTATATACAAAATGGTTGCACAATTCATAAAAGAATGGCAAATTTCTTTCAGGTGAATTTGCTTGTGTCTCTGTCTTCAAACAGCACAAACCAAATACCCAAAACAAAAGATAACCTTTTTGAACTTTAAAATCCGCAATAAAATTTCTTCAAGAACACAGCTGTAAGTGCTGAAACAGGTCAAATTCATTTAATTTCCTTTAGAGGTATAATAAAAGTAAACAGTTATATGAATAAGGTGATTAATTCATACATGTTACAGCTGATGCCCAATGTTATACAAAGATTAAAATCCCCCACAGAAGGCAAAAATGATAGACATCTCATCCCCCTGCTCTCCCTGCTCTCTTCACTGGCTCTACAGCTAGCAATAGAAAAAAAAGCAGATTCTTTTTTTCCTCAAATAATCAGAGCACATTGAGAATGGTGTTGAAAAGTACTCATCTTTCAAATTTAAAACTTCTTCCTGAAAAGGCTTGGTATTGTTGGAGTCTAGAACATCCCTCTGGCCACCCTGGAGGGTTTGGAGACTGGACAGGGGGGTCTGGGATCTGTACAGGGGGGTCAGCCAGCCTCACACAGAGCCCAGGAGGACACTGCCTCTGATCCCTGGCCATGGGAGTGAATGCCCACATTGTATGAAGAATCACAAGCTGGGAGAATTCAAAATAAGTAGTATTTAGTTTATCATAGAATGTCAATGTAGAATCTAGGATTTTTAGTAGATGGGGTTGAAGAGGCAAGATGGAGGAATTGGGGAGTGGCCCCTGTCCTCCTTGTTCTTGCTCTCGTCCCCCATCTTGTGCTGAGTTGGGTTTTAGAGATTGGCTTAGAGTAGAACTGACATGTTAGCATAGGTAGTAGGTATTGGTACAATTTTGTAAATAAAAAGTACGTTGTGGACGGTGGTTGGGTCAAGGGTACTGTACATAAGGTGCGGGGCTCTCTGATCTTCCCAGTCCGCTGCGTGTCCTGCTCTGCTGGGGGTGCCTTGCAGAGCAGAGAAAGAACTAAGATAATGTACCCTGCCAGGGAGGCCTGGCAGAGCTGAGAAAGGACTGAGATAATGAAGAATAAACAACCTTGGAAACATGCACTGGCGGACTCAGCTTGTCGTCTCTGCCTCCGGTGTGAAACACTTAGGGCAAAGAGAAGACTGAAAACCTTATTACCTCTGGGAACAGCAACCCAGAGGAAACTCCCAGGGAACAGCAACCCTGGGGGAAAACCTTATTACCTTGGGGACCAGCAACCCCAAGGAGAATCTCAGGGAAAGTTAACCTTGAGAGGTATCATTAAAAATAAAAAATAAAATAAAATTAAGCAAACAAATACATACGTGTTATTGAAGAGAAGGAAGTCTTTGAAAGTATTAATATTGTTTCCTTCTGTAATTTTTGAAATTATAAACTACCCATTTTGACTTGTAAATTCCATTAAAATATACATGCAAATGGCCAAAATTAAAGTGAAGCCTTTGAACATTATTGGAAAAAATACTTAAGTTGGCTATTACCTGAAGCTGACTTTTTTTCTTATGCCCTGTTTTTGAGAATTCAACTTCCTATCCCATGTGGGTACGACAAAATACAGAAATCTGAAAAAGTCTCACATACCAGAAGACCATTTTCTCTCTCATTGTAATTATTAGCTATATTATTTGCAACAGCATTTCATATTCCATGTAAATATTTCACATTATTTCACACTGTATATAGTAGCCAGTTGTTCTAAGTACGTTGAGATGCATTTCAGAGTTATCTTTATTCTCTATCACGCTAGGAAAAACTGAAAGCTGAAATTTCTTGAAAAATGTCATAGTTTTAGCAAGACATCTTTCAGTTAATCCACTAGCTCTGTTTTTGATTATTAGATATGTGCTCTCAGGAATAAGCACAATTTTTTTACCTGCAGCTACAGTCCTGATTTTGCTGTTGGTGGGCTTGAACTAAATATTGCAATTCATTCTATATGACTTTCCTACTGGAAAAGAAATCAAGTATGTGTATATTTCTTCTGTAGTTTAGGACATAGTATTCTGTTGTCTTATCCACTAAATCAATAGAACTTGTCTAAAAAAATAGGAAGCATAGAATGTCAGCTCCCTTACATACTTGTTTTCTTGAATGAAATCAGGAAAACACAGTTTCATCTGTCATAGCCACTAGAAGGTTCTATAATTGTGTGGTGTGGTCTCCCTGTAACAGTGACACTGCATACGTAGTGTGGCACCATGGCAGAGACAGTTGAAATCCCAGAGGCATTTTCCCTGTGTTTAGACAGCACTCAGGTTGAATTAAGGTGCAATCTTCTTATTCAGGGCTACTTAACTCTGGTACAGCTGTGTATTAGGGTAACTGTATTTTTCTGGTTCTGGAGCTAGCTCATCACTACCTGTTCTCCAGGCAGGTAGGCTAATGTAAACTATAGTCTACTTTGGGGATCACAAAACCACAAGCTGGTTTGAAAATGGAGATTTTATTTTATATTGCTTTAAACCCTCACATATGCAACTTCTTGAGGTGCACCAAATGTACCTCATGGCAGTTCAGAATTAAATTCTCAATGTCTAAACAGTTAAAGGTAAAAAAAATTATTTACATTTTGACCTTTAAGAAAAAGGTTTTGTGAGAGCTCACCTGGACCACTGTGTCCAGTTCTGGGGTCCTGAGTATCAGAGAGACATGGAGCTCCTGGAGCAAGTCCATTGGAGGGCTATGAAGATGATTAGGGACTGAAGCATCTCTCTTGTGAGGACAGGCTGAGGAAGCTGGGCCTGTTCAGCCTAGAGAAGAGACAACTGAGAGGGGACCTCATCAATGTCTGCCAGTATCTGAGGTGAGGGTACCAAGAGGATGGATCCAGGCTCTTCTCAGTGGTGCTGAGCAATAGGACAAGAGGGCAGAAACTGATGCACAGCCAGTTCCACCTAATTATGAGGAAGAGCTTCTTTATGGTGTGAGTGACCAAGCACTGGAACAGGCTGCCCAGGGAGGTTGTGGAGTCTCCGTTACTGGAGGAAATCAAAAGTTTTTTGGACACATTCTGAGTAATGTGCTCTAGAGGACCCTGCTTGAGCAGAGAGATGGCTCTAGACAACCTCCAGTGATCCCTTCAAATCTTACCCATTCTGTGATTTGGTGATTCCATGACTTAGACTGAGAACCAAAACTACGCCATCTCTAAAGGTATTTAGTCCACCCTCCTGCTCAAAGCAGGGCTAACTTCCAAGTAATATCTTATTTGTCATGGCCCCATTTAATTGAAATGTAAATGTCCTTAAGATGATGCTTTCACAAATTCCTGGGGGAACCTATGCTACTGTAACACCTATCAGAGTGTAAAATATTTTGCTTTTGTCTAAATGGATTTCCCTTGTTTACAATTACTTTGACTTGCTAACTATTCTTTTGATAATGCATCCCAGTATGTTTTGGATCTCTTCCCTGCCTTGAGAAAAGACAGCATGTTCAGTTTGCTTCTCAGAACCATCGCATCATTTTCTGCAAAGATGTTTTCTATCCAGCCTGCATCCAGAATAGGGTGTTGCCTAGAAAGAGTCTGTCTCAGGTGTGGGACTTTCTCATTTTTGAACTCAAAGTTCACATGGCTCCATTCTTCCTTTTTGTCACAGTCTGTCTTGAATGCACTCCTGTCCTTCAGGACCACTTTCCTCAATCAGAAACCTTCTACACAGTTTCTGAGAATGTGTCCTGTCCTGTTGACTGTGTCACAGGTAAAGACATTAAGCCGCATCTGTCCTAGTACTGAGCCTGAACAGCGCCACCCAGACACCAATTATATTCTGAATTATTGGTAAATACCTTTTGATCCTGATGGCTGAGACAGTTTTCCATCCCCTTCCCATTTCAGCTAGAAGGACATTGTGTCAAAAGCCTAGCTAAATTCGCGACACACAGCTACTGCCTTCCCCTCCCTACCCACAGATTGAGTCAGAGAAGAAAACTAGGTAGGTCAAGTATTATTTTTCCATACTAATAAATGCTGACTGTTCCTAGTTCTTGTCCTTCAGGTGCCTGAACAGAGCTGTCATAAGGGCTTCCTCCACAGTCTTTCCAGGACTAAGACTTTATGGCCTGCCATTCCATGGTTTTGCCTTTCTGCCTTGAAGGTGGATATAGTACTTGTCTCATCGCTACTTAAAGCCACCACCTCCCTGTAAAGATGGAGAATTTACATTACGGAGAATGTCTTTACAAAGATATTGAGAGGCTGCCTCAACACTGGTGGCTGCATCTCATCCAGCTTTATGATATGTCCAATTTACAGAGTAGTCCCAAACTTGGTCATCTTCTACTGCAGGTTGTAGTTCTTTTGAACTCTGCCACAAGAGATGTGAGAGGCTTAAAAGCAAATGTATGACCCACCCCTGGGCACAGAGGCACTCTCAGGTTTTGCCATGCCACACATTGTTTTAGTGACTCCACATTCTTTAGCACAGCCAAGTTTTCCTTAGTTTCCTGATGTAACTAAAGAAGTTCATACTGTTTCCAATTCTGGCTGCAGTCAAGGTAAGGCCATCCAAATTGCATTGCTGCAGGTACACGTGGTGCGTCTGTCATCCTCCAAGAACATTGTCCCCACTTCTACCACCCAGATACATCTGTTTGCATCTGATTCAATTAGAATCAGTGTTTCTGAATCATTTTCAAAAAACATGTAACTCATAACCTAAAAAAGGAAACATTAAATAAATAAATAAATAAATAAATAAATAAATAACTGCATAAAAGAAGGGTTTTTTTTTAAAGTAACTTAGGTCTTTTCAGCCTGGCTTCTGTAGCTTCCAGGTGCCAGCCTAAAGTTTTGTCAACATAATTTGTACTGGCTCGCTCAAAGTAATTGTTGATTTGCACTTTTAAAGATAAGGTTAATCAATGAAAAAAATGGAATTTAGCTTATTGTCAAGTGGTTCTAACACATGAACTAGAAAGATCAGGTGGCAGAACTTAAGCAGAATTTCTGTATGGGTTGTATCTTCTTGTTTAGAATGAATTCAAGCCTCTATAAGCTTCTAAGAGTTTATGACATACAAAGAAAAAATCTGGTGAGTAGCTGAAGAAAAATTAAACACTGGTCATCAGCAGGACAGAATCCCATACTAATTGCATCTAAGTTTTAGCCATTAGTAAGAATTTCCAAGTATCTAATTATTTCTTTGGATTAGCACTAGAGCAGGATTGGTTTGTAGTAGCATGATGTGACTCAGAGAGCTTTCACTTTGTTTTCCTGTGGATTTGGTAATGAGGTGTAGGGACAAATTCTCTCACCTGTCCTTGAAGTGTGATCCCTTTTGTCTCACCCTCCCGACCTGTGCTTTTCACATTTTTAGTGTCTCTCAATGTTTTCTCAACCTTTTTATAATTACAATCAATCTCGAGCTTTGTGCCCTTCATCACCATGTAGTCCTCTTGCCCCAAACAGCCCTTTTTAAGTTCCTTCAAGTATATATTCCATTGAGTATATTATACCATAATTTACCTGTTCCTTTTACTCATCTAGCAAGTTTCCAGGTCACATCTCTGATTCATCTTTTTTTTTTTTTTTTTCTCCCTGGCTTTCTGCCTTACACAAATATCATCCTCTCCTTCAAATGGCTTATCCCAAACTCTGCCCAGTCCATGCCAATTGTCCCATTGATAAAGGGATCTTATCTAATTGATTAGATAAAACCCAAAGTCATTGCTTAAACAGCCCTTACTTCTATCTGCTCTAAACCTAAAATTTCCAGCTTCACTTTGTAAAACTGCCATGGCTCTTCTGTGTTAAAAGATCAAAAATACAATGTTTGTGGTCAGGTTTAATGATTATAATGAGTACAGGGAGGAACATACTGGACCCTGCAGATTTATTTACCTCCTTCTATTAATGATGCTTACCCTAAAAGGAATTAATAGTTGTGCTAAATTTTAGCATTCCAAACAGACTGAGCAGATTAGCCAGCTAAGGTCAGTAGTCAATATTATATGAATCCACATGTTCAGCTGTGGATTCATACTTAAAATAGAACATCTCAAAAATGTTATTAATGCTAAACTTAAAAGATTTTCCAGTCCCACATACAATTTTACAAGAAACTGATGTATCATGAACAGGTAAGTAGGCTTATGTGTACACAAATTTATTTATTTATTTATTTATTTATTTGTACTATCCATTGCAACCTTTTCAGATATTTGCGTTAGTCCTGCAGCCTCAATTTTACTAACACTTACTCTTGGAGTATTCTATAAAAGCAAACATCATAGCATGGAAATTGCTAGAAGGAAACCAGGAATTTTTTTTGGCTGGCTTCAGCTCATACTTTTGTTACCCAGATCTGCATGATCCTAATTCAGATTATACAACCAAGTACTCATGTATTATTCCACTACTTTGGTTGGGTATTGTTGGGGTTTTTTTCGGTTTGTTGTTTTTTTTTTAATGAGCATCTTCAGCCATTGATGGCCCTATTTTTGCAAGTCTTGACTCTTGACTCACCTGTCCCATGTATCTACTTCCAATTGGCAAGATCCCTTGGCTTTTTTTGCCTTCCAACTACCTTTGCAAATCTGTCTGCCAGACCTCAAAAATGTAAAATACATAGCATGAAAAGGTTATTTTTAGTGCATCATGCCTCATAGAAATTAACCCAGGCATAAATGCACTGGCTGGACAGGAATGGATTGTCAAATTGCATTAAAAATTTTAGAAATTAATCTAATTATGTTGTTGCTCAGCTCATGTGAGAGGGGATCAAAATGTTGGTAAGATTGTTCAACTGAGGCAGAGTTTTGACTCATTAAATCTTGCAGAAAGCACTTGCCTTTCTCCTTGGATTGTTCCATTTATACAGAGCTATGTATTTGAACATGGAACAACTGGTGATATAGTACACTGACATCAGAAGGCTTCCTCAGAGAGGGGAGTGAACTCATGGCTCTTTCAGTTATGGTCAGCGTGAAAAGGCAAAGGACCTTTCAAGAACCTTCTTTCTCTTCATTTCTCTCCCTCTGCCCCCTTATCTTTAGGTCACAAATATCAAGCAACAACTCTCTTTCCAGAGCCATGATATACAACATTTCTTATTATGTTTAATGAGTACAAGAAATATGATTTATACCTCCATATATCAACAAATAATATTTATTTGTACTATTGCAAATAGCAGTCTCCTATTAACATAATAGACTTTTTAAAACTCAGAACTTGAATTTAAATTAAAAATTAGATAAGAAATAGCGTAAGCTGTATTTCTTAAAAGTAATCAATCATTAAATTCTGTTATTACAATCTGAATAAAGAGTTGTCTTTTAGTCTAAAAAAAAAAGATTTTTTTCCTCAGCATTGTGTGTCATCTGTCCTTATGATTTTCAATTATAAAACAACATTCAGTATTCATGGCATTTATTATAGAGAAACAGATAGGAGAAAATAACAAAACCTATGTAACTTTAGATAAATAGATGTAAAAATAAATTTAAAATTTAAAATTTAAATTTAAATTTTTGATATTTAAAATATTGTGGAGTCAATTTCCAAGCTGGAAACTGTCCCACCCAACTTGATACAAATATGATTTCTTCTTTTGTAAATAAAATTAATTTTGGAATATAAAATCCCAGGAACTTGAAAACTTGTGTTACAAATTGATATTTTGTTCATTTTAATAGGAAAGGTTTCCATTGGTTATGCATTTAGTATAATGCATATTAGGGAGAGGGAAATTTTATCTGGCACTTGAAAATGGCCACTTCCATGCTTTGCCCACCCAGACCAAGAAAGAGGCATTGCTTTTGATCAAACAGCAAAGTTTTACGTTGACTTCAGCATTTTGGATTTTATCCTTTATACATAGAATAATTTTATGTGTGGATATTGGAAAGAATTTTCTTTCCAATCTGCAGAGATCATAAAAGAAACCATAAAAGAAACCTTTAGTAAGAGCCAGAGGCTGTGATGGTGAGATAAGGCTGAGGAACCTGGCCTTCATGGGCTTAAAGCATGACAACACCACTGGCTCTTGGCTTCTCTGTGAGGTGTAGATACCACACTGGGCTTGTTGTCCACCTGCATCTGTAGAAAGAAATAAAACTGTTCTCAAAGAAACTCCCCTACAGTTTCCGAAGTGTAGAAAAGGCTTGAGAGTTTGAAAATAGAAGTGAGCACTTGTGAAGTGGGAAGTTCTTCCTTTATCAGACTGAAAATAATTCAAGCTTTGTCAAAATTCTCTTGGATATCTGGAAATGTGTCCAAAATTTTTGGGATTTAAAAATTATTAAAGGCTGTAAGAAACAGATTGACTTCTGGCATTAGACTTCGAGAGATCAAACCTGCACTCTTTGGAATAACAAGGAAGGTTTGTAAGCTCTCAAGGGTTAATCGGTATTGAACATGAACGAGGTATTTCTGTGGTGCTCTTCTCATGTTCTGAGCTGTTTAAATATAAGTTCCCTTCAGAATCTGCATGGAAGCTATGCAAAAGTCATGAAAAACAGGATATATTTACTTCAAGCACTATCTGAGAAAATGCTTTCATGTGAGAAAATTCCTTAAATTTGGACATTACACCACTGTAACTACAGTCAAAATCTTGTTTGTTTGTTTGTTTGTAGTTTCCCCAGCCTATTCAAAATTTCTGCAGTGGTCATTTAGTTATAAGAATGGAAGATTGCACTACCTCCATAGTAGTACTGAAATCGTTAAACATGGCTCTTTCCTTTAGAAGACCTGTCAAATATTGTGTCCAGTTGTAAACTCCTACTTCATATTTAGAAAATTTTTTCCCTAGAGTGAATTTTATGAGTACTTGTCTGTTATGCAAGTGTTGTAGCTGTTGTAGTCTTTAGTTTGTCAATATACAGACGTCTTCTGCAACAGCATTAACTTTTCTTCTCTCTTTCTGCATAGAGAGAAGATCCTTCTCAGAGCAGAGTGTCACACAAAATCATAACAGTAATAAAATCTATGCAAAATAAGAACAAGGATCTTCATGGTGATCATTATTATAAACACTTCATCTGATTAGAACTTTTTTTAAATAAAATATCTGTTGTTTTATACTGCCTGTATATAGCTGTTTAATTTTATAATATTAATAAAACTAGAAATAATCTTGACAATGTAATTTCCAGGTTATAAATACCATAGTGTTCACATATGTGGAATTGGTTCCTCACCAGAGTGCCGTAAGTGTGAATATTACAAAAATCACCTAGAAATTTGGTATTTTTTAATAAATTTGGTATATCATCAATATTTTAGACTGAGAAAAATAATTACATTATTGAGAAGAGACAAGGGTGATTTTTTTTCTTCTGAAAATTCCATTCAAGAGTACATTTTGTATGAGAGAATTTTTGTGTCAAAATTATTCTCAAAAATATATATGTAAAACTGTGACTCTTTTTTCTTGATTCAACTAGCCACATGAGAGTTTCCTACATGTCATTTTTGTAGGAATAGTCCAGAAGAAGGTAAGGCTAAATAGAGTTTACAAACCCTCCCCCAACTGTTATAGAACTTTTAACACCATAAACTATTATGTTGGACTGAGAACTCTGGCAATGAACTCCCACGAATCAGGGGTGAACATGGACTGTTGAATTTGTTTACACAGAAGGAAAGGGACTGAGAAAGGGAACGGAGAAGAGAGTTAGTTATGGTTTCCATTTTTTAGTCCTGAGACATTGGATCTGTTTGGTCATGTGGTGTCTACACATGAGAGGCTAAAAGTAACAGGATACTGCACTAGTATATCTGGGTATAATTTAATCTATTGTCTCTGGAATAATACAGTAAAAAAAGCAAGCTATGAAAAACAAGAGTGCAAATAGCACCATTGGTCAAAAAATGTCAATAGAACTCTGAAATACACTGATTTTGCACTATACAAACCATTTACAGACTTGAAGAAGAGCTTTTGCCACTTCTTTATTTCAGTTAGGTGGTTGTAATCTTGAGTTTCAGCTCCCTATTGAACCTGGACTTCATTCAAGCTCCACACATCATATTTGCCTGTTCCCAATGTCCCACAGGACGAGCTCTCCTCCAGCTTCTGACCCACACCATCTCTCAGTCAGGAGAACATCAGGTTCCTCATTCTGCCTGAAACCACACCTAAAGCAGGGTGGTTCCCCCAAAGCAAAGCCCACCCCCTGAGCAGCCAGTGCAGTAGCAGAAAAAAGAAATTTGTTGTCTGTCAGTACTTGTGGGTTCCCAATCATGAAAGTGTATTACATCTATGTTGAATTGGTAAATATGTTTCCAGAAGAAAGAGATCTCATGGATGATGCATTTCTTTCGCTGAATTTTTGCTCCCTCCTTATGAAATTATAGCCATTCACCTGACTGACAGTCAGCTGTGCATCAGTTTGTAAATATTCAATATTAAAAAATCAAACAAAGTAAAACTGAAAACTGCAGCATCTGCTTCAGAGAAACCTGAAACTGAAATCCTTTATGTTTAATTGTGAGTTAATTTGGGAGAGAAGAGACAATATAGCTAGGACATTTGATGAACAGCCTGAGCTCTGTGGTAGTTGCCTTAGATTTAGAATAAAGACTAGACCTCAGCAAATATGCTCCCCAGAGAACTTTTGAGTTGTTCTTTCTTCTAGACCACAAATATTTAATTACTGAGATGAACTGCTCATAACAGGAGACACTGAGTAGAACAGGCTCAAAGCATGTAATTTGGCCGTGTGCTTTTGGCTGCTAACACCACCTTTCCACCAGAGACAGACCTTTTTTACACTGGAGATTTCATTGAAATTGGTAAATTCTCACAAAATGTGTCAAAATAATGATAATTTTTCAACAGACTTTACTTTATACAAAGTAGTTTACCTAAAAAAAGAGAATTTTTTAAAATGGAAAATGGCAGAATTTGATCCCATGGCCATCCAGGAGTCAAAATTAACTATATATTCAATGTGTAATCTTGAATTACAGGAAGAAAACACTTTTTCTTCAATGTTTCTGGGTGGCATGACCTACTGTATAAATATGGGAGAAATGGAAAATAAATGTGAACATTTTGCATAAAATACACAAAAAACATTTTTAGAGTAAAGCTTATATTTACATTATTAGTTTTGTGCTGCAGTTCTCCAGAGCACTTTTTATAATCAATATTTGAAAAGTATTTTATTTTAAAATATCTATTGTTAGGCTTTCAATATACCTTTACACTCCATGGTCATATTTACTGTCTCCTGCCCGTAGCATATTTTTTGTTTACACAGAATGTACCTCAGTCTATAAAGTCATCATATCAATTTTCAAAGCCTTTGTTCTGGAAATATGCATCACATCTGTGACTTGCAATAAAGCTAGTTAAGTCTATTTATATTTTTTAGCTAAGTAGTATGAATATAAGCCTGTTTCTTATTTGCAAAATACAAACCAAAGCATTCATATTGGCAGATTTCAAAATTCATTTTCCCCTGCATTTATTTAGCATTCCCCATTTCTTTGTCAAACCATCTTGTTCCTCTAGAAGGTTTATTTGCTGTTATTCAGAAGTAAATAACTTGCTCATTTTATTTAATAGTTATACCAAGGAATAATTTTCATCTAGTAACTAAATAATGTATTTTGCATTGTTATCCTTGAGTAGTCAATACCTTTAGTTTTCAGCAGGGAAAAAAAAAAAATAAAACTATGTCAGATTTTGCCAAAAATTCCAGAAAGCGAGATGAAAATAAAAGGGTCTTTCTCACAAATTCAGAGATTTTGGAAATCTTAGGTGTCTGATTAGATGACATATGTGATGGCCATCCTGTAATAAACACTTGTTAGTTCACCTTTTCATTTCACATTCTCATGTCACATTGCACCACTGAAAGTCGTTCTGAGGTTCCAGGCAGCAGGTTGGAAAAATTCTGATGTTTTACCTAATATTTGTTACCTCTGCTTTTAGAATCAGTGTACAGCACAACCCTTTCTCAAAATGGAACTGGTTATAGTACTACTGAGACAACAAAATATATGCTAGAGTATTTAAAATTTTTGAAGTTGGATTCTTTTATTTTTTAATTGTTTTAATAGTTTTTGGTGTAAAGGTAATGATTATCGATGAACCACCAACATCTATCTCCTAAATTATATGCCTGGTCAGGTTTCACTGAAAGCAAAATGGCAAAATGAGCTCAGAAGCTTGCAGCAGCTATCCTATAGCTTTAGCAAAATAAGAATTAATAAGCTGGTCCAAACTAAGTTAAAAAAACCCCACCCTATCATAGAAGTAAGAACCAGGTTTTTTCCCTCAAGAAAAGAAATCCATGTTCAAAGACATTAATTTTTTATGCTTAAAATCATTTTACAAAAAACCCCCAAATCAAACATACCAATGACTTTGATTTCTCTTAGAAGAATACTTTCTAATCTCTGAAAAATTATTTTCATCTCCATAAAAAAGGGAAAAGAAAAAATCACAAAAAGAACCTACCTCAGAGATAGTCGCAAAATATTTTTTTCGTTTGGGGAGAGAGTAATTTGGGAGTAATGCCATCCTTACTGCTTTCCCCAGAATTGCTATTATATTTTTTTATTTATTGTGCAGCTAAAGAAAACTCGCCGTGGGTATGTTGGATCACCCTCTGTGATGTGGCAGTAGGCATAAAATCAGTGGCTTTCTGTAACTCCCCTGCTTAACATTCAACAGAGAGGGAGAGGATCTAAATGTAAAACCTGGCTCTGAAACACCACTGTCAACTTCCTGCCCTCCGACAAATGATCCAGAGCTACTCCACATCAGGATGGAAATGTGTTAGGCACTAAAAACCACTGCTTGCATGACATCATTCCATAACAGATTACACTGTAATGTTAGGAATGTAATCATTAGCATTTAAACATGCATAAAATTTAATTAACCTACTTACCAGTTTGCTTAGAACTTTTGAAGGGCTACCTAGAGTCCTCTCTAAGCATTTTATTGCAGAGTTTTGGAAAGCTCACAAAAGAGAGAAGTTCACTGGGATTTTTCTCCCTAAAGCTGATGAGCCATGACAGATGAGCAGATGACCCGAGTTAATTATTATTGAATTCGTTATTACTGCTTTGTTGTCACCCAGCTCAGCCAGGGTAAAATGATGACAGTAGGTATCTCATTAAAACAGCTGTTTCAATTATGTAGCGGCAAATATTTAAAAAGCGGGCCTTCCAAGTTTAAAGCTGTTAGCAAAGTTTGTTTGTGCTGGTTGTGCCAAGATTCTTTGACCAAAAAAGAAGGGGAGAAATATAGTGTTCGTCTTAATTGTTTGGGGTAGGAGGAGAGGGACATTAAGCAGCAGAACATAAAATGTTGAATATGAGCTCCAAACAAATTTCCAGAGTTTGTGGGTGAATTTATTTTTTCTCATCTTTGGTTAAATTCAGTTTTGTTTACTGTACATCCATTACATTTAGACAGTATGACAAAAAAGAAGTGTTTGTATTGATTTCCTTCCAGCTGGAGAAAGTGATATGACTGTAAGGTTTGTTTGGGGTATTTTGTTGTTGTTGTTGTTTTGTTTTTAGCTGTTAATTGTTTACTAGTTGACATTCATATTTATTCATTTTAAGCAGTAGAATGTTATTCCCTCCCACATAGACAAAAGCAGGTCCTATCTCAGATGCTGTTTCATAATCTCTCAATAGATATTTTGATGCCTAATAGGAACAAAAAGTTGATTTGATTGCACTCTTTCCCTAATTTAGTTTGCATGGTCATGTTCAGCCCCTTAGAAACCGTGCATTTCTCTGTGATATGCACATTGATGCCCCCATGTACTTCGGTTTTACACCCTTCTGTTTTCATTTTAGTTATCTTTCTACAGGATAATTATAAAAAACCAAAATGCTTGACAATGACTTGACTTGAACCTGTCTCAGAAGAACATCCTACAGTTATCAGGTAATTTCTGGCTAAGATGTGTTCTGTAATACAGTAATACCTCTGACAATTATTTTGCCAGCAATAAACTCAAAGTCATCATTATTGAGGTAAATGGCCCAATGTCCACTGAGAATGAGTCTGTGCTTGGGATAAGGCATCTATCCACGGTGGTGGATGTCTACTTAATTTCTGTAGCTGCAGCAATCAGTAGCATTCCCTCGGTGGCCTGTTCAACCCAAAATCACCTAATTAGAGAGGGCTGGGTGCTAAAACCAGGTGGATTTGAGAAAGGAAAACATTCTGCATTATTATGCTTCCTCCTGACTACTGTTACCAAAGTCAGGATTTCCTCAGCCTGTCTTATTTCCCAGTATGAATTCTATCTATTATTCTATCAAAAAAGAGAATTTTTGTACATGTTATTGATTTGTGGACATTTAACACCCTAGTTTTAGCAGTCAACTCATTGGCAGCAAGTTCTAGACCAGTGATCACTGTGAATATGCAGATTATCTCAACAGCTTGAGCACGGTATGTCCAGCATGTCCAGAAGTCATGCCTAGGGTCAGGAGATCCATTCATGGTAAATTCTTGGTATCCAGACAGTGCTGGACTTTCAAAAATGGGCCACATGTCACTGGTCCATTTAAAATGTTGAGTGTAGAAATATGGGAGCCCAATGACAGTTTCTCTGATGTTAGATCAGTAGGAGGTTTAAGAATTTCCTACTCATAGAAACACATAAGGAGCATCTTTTAAACGTGTGGGTTTTTACTGTCAGCCCCAAGGAATTCAGACAATGGTGTCTCCTGTTAAAAGGGAAGTCAGGTACCTAATCAGAAGCTATAAAGGGCTGTACATAATCTTAATCCAGAAAGCATTGCAGTCACTGCTGTTTCTCTCAAAAATGTGATTATTATTAAAAATAAGTATTTTTCAGAGACAACACAGAATAATATTTATCATTATCACTATTTTTTCTTTATTTTTAAAGTTAAAAATGCCTGTATAACTTCATTTTGATATGTGTTTGATTGCTAATTGTTTCCATTTCAGAGAATCTAATGTAATTGCTGCTGAGTGGCTCTTCTTTCCCACTAGTCCTGTTTTGTCTTCTTATGAGGAAAAAAAGCATTCTTGACCAAGATTTTTTTTAAAACAACATATACATTTTATCACTGCAGTGAAGAGCTCCTACCAGGTGTCCAAGCATCTAAGTTAATTATAGCTCGAGGATAAAGCTCTGTGTTCATAAAAGTTCTAGATGAAACTTAGACATGTGAGGGAAGGGTTGTCTTACAGGTATCATTATGTTGAAGCAGTTTTTGAGATAAAAAGAACATCTGAAGTTTTCATTAGGAATTATAAATTTCCAAGTCTCATCAATCCAATTGCAGCCTTTGGGCACAAGTAAATACTCCAAAAAGAAGCTCAGCCACTTTCCTCTGTTTTCTACATAGACTTTCCTATGCTTTAATATAGTTTTCAGCAGTAATCACAATTATTCATCTCTCACATGGTAGGAAATATGCTGTGCATTTGTACTAAATTCAGGGACATGGGACAGCCTTTACTAAATAACAGGAAATAATCTGAGCCTATCTAATGCAATTTTTTTTTGTCTTTGGAATCCCTTTCAGCTGAATAGTACATGCAAGGCAGAAAGGCAGAAAAATTGCTTCACTGCAAAGAAGCCCTACAAATGAAGTCAGACCATCTGGGAGATGAGAAATATTGTCATGTTCCTGGCAACTGATGGTAATGTACCTGCCTTTCTGCTGGCTATGTGCTAAGCAGAGAGGGAGCAATCCCAGGTAGGAGCCTGGAGGCAGACTCATGCTGAAGAGAAAAGGGCTGTTTAGTGGGAGGAGTGACGCCTGGTGCCCTTTGCCAAAGCATTGGATGGACAGACTGCTATTCCTTTCTCTGCTGTGAAACAACTGTTCCTAAGAAAAGGGGGTCAAAGCCCCAGAGCAGTCAAGGGAATTGGTACACTGATTGGAAATGAGAAATTGGACTGCTTCTTGGAGTAGGAGATATAGCTAGATTTCCAATTCTTTTGGTTTGTTGGTTTAGGGTGTTGTTCTTCTCCTGGGCCAGTTCTCAAGAAATACAGACAAGAAAAGCTCTGTAGAAGACTGGCAAAATGCAAAAGAGAGACAAGTGTCTTAGAAAGAAGTCTCATCTCTTAATTACATTTTGAAACCTATGATTTCTCCCAGGAATCGACTCAATAGTTTTGTTTAATCTGAGTTTTGAGTTCATTTGGTCCCACAATAAAAAAAATGAAGTTTCAAAGTACAGTCTCAGGGAATAATACAGTATGATGAGATTTGGAAACATTCATTAAGAGATTTGAAGGTAATCTGATTAATTTTTGCTTGTTTGAGTTTCTGGAGCTTTTTGTTTTCCTTGTGGGTTTTTACTTTCCTCTTTGCCCTCCCCAGTTTCCCAGTTATCAGTTAGGTGTCTTATATTTAAATAGACATTATTGTTTATTGATTAGGGGATTATTAGTTCTTATCTAAAATAGATAGAAAGCTTCAATCAACGTTAATTTTTAATTTAAGAGTTATTTTGGATACTTTCATTCAGCCATATATGTACATTGGTCTATAATTACTCTTGTGTTTAACTTGATACCATGTTTTTGGCACTTTTCCCCAGTAAAATTTTCTATAATATTTTGGATTGGTTTATTTTATTTTTATTTAGAAGGCATGAAAGTACATGACTGTTAACCTACTATATTATCCAGTGTCTCTCTTTTTTTTTTCAGTGGCTGCCTTGTATTGGAAAATAAATAAGTAAATATTCAAGATTTTGAAGAATAAACTCTTCATATTATGTCAGGTTTACTTCCTGACATAATGTGTCAACCTCACCGATCAGAATATGACTATTGTTTTCCAGCCATTTTGTTCTGTAAGAATAGTGACTGGCAAGAGAAATTTTCAGAAATGCCGGTGGTACTGAGAATTGTAAACCCTACTTTTCCAAAGAAATTTATGAAGCACTCAGGCCGTCAGAAGTGCTGTCTTTAGGAGGCATGTTTCTGTTTAGCTTGAGTAAAATTCCAAAGAACACCTGCTCATCAAAATAAGTAACTTTCATTTTAAAAATCAGGTTAGATTTTTTTTTTGAGATAGTTACAATTTTATTAATATAGTTTGAGTGACTTTGTCTGAGTTTAATAGTCTTATGTGCTAGGAAAGATGGAAAATACTTCACCTGAATTTATGTTTTCTTCTTTGATCATTGCACATTTGTTTAATGTTATTTTGTCAGAGGTTTCAGTGGCAAATCAGTAAAAGTGTGGAATGGCTAACCTGTTTAGTGGGATGCAATATTTAAAAATTAAACTGGTTTTAGTAGCATTCTATTGCTGCCTCTCCGCAGGAACAGTGGTTTTAGCAGTGGTTTTAATCACATTAGTAAAATATATAAAAGTTTGTTTACATCTTACCAGTTGCAGCATTCTGTCTGATAAGTAGGTTTTTATACCGTATTTGCTGATTAAAGACAACCCTCTTAGCTATGATCTAATCTGGTTTATGTCGATAAATTTCAAGAAACTTTCCAAGAAACTTTCACCTTTAGCTCCCCAGCTGCGGGCCTTCATATTTGCAGCCTATGAAACCTAAAATCTCAGATCAGTGAAGTGATGCCCACCATTGTGTGTCCTCTAAGACTTTTCATTTTTTTAATTTCCAAACTTGTTTAGAATTACTTCAATATTAAATTCAGAGCTTTTATAGTCCTGTCTGATGTTGGAAAGGTAGTTCCTGTGTAACCATGTTCCTTCTTTTGAAAGCTTTGGGAAGAATTGTTCAATTTAGGATCTGGAATAAGCCTCTGTTCCAATGTCCAAGGACATAATACAGGTTTAGGCCCATATCTAAACTTAAGCTACATTGTGAGCAGCTCTGCAGTTTTCCAATATTAACATTGTATTATACAATAGAAGCAGAATCTGTGCAAATGCATTCCCCCTCCCAATTTGTATTGATACACAACTTCCACATAAATATGAAACATCTTCAGTGCCAGGAACTTACGAAGGGAAGACATTCAATGTCTCAGAAACTGTAACCCATCACCATAGTAAAAAACCCTCTCTAGGAGATTACTACATGCCAACCATGGAGAAATTGTCAATTATTTCTGTAGTTTGTAACTCAGACTTTTTTTCCCTGATACATTTCCTCAGTCCTGTTTTCTTGTTCATATTTTGATCATATTGCTAATTATTCCCTGTGACAGCAGCCAGATCCCACGGAGTCACACTCCTTTGTGGGGGCTGAGTGCAACCACCTTTGTCTCAGTATAATGTACTGCTGCACCAGCATTCAACATCCCAACCCCCTCCCTCCTTTTCCTTTTTCCTCTGCTTTCCCCCTCCCCTTGCTCCCCAGGTAGTCCATTCTCCCAAGGAAGCAACCATAGCAGAAGTCTCCCCTGATTCATTACCATTTCATAGTAAGAACGGCACTTTGTAAAACCATAGGCAAGCACAAATGTTGAGGAAAGGACATATAACATGCAGATTTGTCATGAGTTTTGTAATTACCTTTGCATTCTTCAAGGAATCCCAGAAGCATAAGGAAGGAAGGAAGTGGTGTTATTTTGGCCCCAGATGACTTTAAAACTATGGTGCATTGCATTGCGGGATCCTATTAATAATTAAACTATCTGTCACTTACCAACAACATACATTCCAAATTAAATTTAAGCAAAAAGAAAAAAAAAGATCATTTGGGACTGAATTAGCAGGCTTCAGAGAGAAATAAATAATAATCAAACATCTGTGTTCTAAATAGTACGTGCTTTATCAGACAAACAACTGTTACCATCTCATTGTATAAAATGGCTTGGGGAAAACACCGTAGCTCAAAAGCAAAGCCTCAGTTAGGAAAGAGAAAAAAAAAGTTCATTAACAAGTCAGGAAGTGATTGAAAGTTGCCATGTTGCTGTATTGCCTTTTTCCTCTGTTGTCTCTGCTGGCAGTAAAACTGTATTTATTTTAGTACTTGATTCAGTGGACAAATGGCAACTCCAAAGCTAAGGAAAAAAAGGCTACTGGCATATATTGAGAAGGTACAGCAGCTGAAACTTCCAAATATTCTGAGCATCAGAATATGATCCCATCTTCCTTACTTGCTGACTTTTCAAGCACTTCATCTCCAGTGAAGGTTATAGGGTTTATTTTTACCAGGGACAAGATAAAGGATACCAAATTAGCAAATAGGTAAGAGGGAGAACTTACTGTTGCCTCCATGCTGCCACGACATGCTGCTAAGGTGTACTGCTGACCAGACATTAACACATTGCTAATATGCACAAGGGGGGAAAATGACCCAAATACAACAGTAATAAATAACAATGCAGTACACTAATTAGCCTAGTGCAATATTTCATAACACACAGGCTATTTTTGTCCTTCCTCCTCTCCTTGCATTCATCTTTCAGCCCCTTGGAAGCCACTGGGATAGCATGAGTTTGCAGGATAGTAAACCAAATAAACTCATCATTGGGACTATAACAGGATGTTCTCTCTGTGTCTCCTAACATCACATTCCCTTTGTCCACATCAAACCATGCTTTCTACTGTATCAATATGACTGAGGAACAGTGGTGGATAGCTACAAATGATCCATGACAAGATCACACATAAAAATCTAATGATAATTCAGAAAAAGCCTCGAATATTTAATATTATTTTTAGGAGATTTTTTTCCTCTTTTCCTGAATTCCAACACTTGATAGCTGCTATGGCTGCATGTCTGCAGGTTAGGACTCTGCTACCTTTTGAGCAGGCAGCTGTCGGTTTGTCTACTCCTTAGGTAACTGTGTTAAAATATCCTATTCCAGCTGTAACACTTGTTTTACAAGAGCCCTGGTTTTGTCTGACACAATATGGAACAACATTTGTCATTCGTTATCAGGGGTGATATATTTGTTAGCCTGCAGAGAAACATCTGCTGTGCTTTAATCTCTAGTGTGCAGGCCAATATTCATAGGATACAGCTGCATAAAATCACAGTATTAGATGGGGCTGTCCAGTCTGACATGAAGGCTAGCTGGCAGGTAGACAGAAACAGATTTTATTATCTGCCTTTTACATATTTATTTATGTCAAATATTTCTGAGAATCCATACATTAAAGCCCTTTTTATGCATTGTTGTTTTGTGGTGACAAGTCATCGACAGCCAAATGAGAAATTTATGTTACATATTTAATATGGACATCTGAATGATTATCAAATCTATAGAAGCCAAGCCTGCCCAATCACCCCTAAATAATGGATGAGAAGTGGATGTGACTCAATTTGTTCAGTATAAAACCTAGACGACCTCTGTCTCTCATTTCATCACTGCAGCACTGTCATTATTTGCTTCTATTCATCTCACTTGGCATCACTCAATAAAATCTGCACATGATAAAGAGAATAACCTTGGTCAATAGTAAGAATGCACAAGGAGGAAAACTGATCATTTCCTCTCCTCCACAACGGTGCCACAATGTACTCCTCCATGGCTATATGAACTTCACATAGATGCTGGTATGTAGTCATAAGAAAGAGGAGACAAAAACTTTAATGGGATGGATGGTTGGATGTAGGGAGGAGAAGGGCTGGGCCGGTTTAGTGTCCTTTTATTTAGTTAGTGTATTTATGGTGAGGAAATTTTTAGGAGGGATTTAAAACAGAAGAAATAAAGCCACTGGAAATATGGCTTTATTTAAAATAATTGCAGAAACATTCTTGCAAGGGAAAGATGGTAAAAGTATTTTATAAAAGTTGCAGCAAATTCTTCTGCTGCTATCTAGCAAGGGTTTGATGCCACAGAAAACATGTTTTTCATTGAGACTACCAAAGAAGTACTTGTGAGAACAGGCCATGTTAAAATAACTCATCAAAGCAAAAATCTGGCAAAGAGGAAGGAGTGAAAAATCAGTTGTACAGATTAGCAAATCCTGCTCTTTGAAAATAGTTCAGTAGGCTGCCTGTGATCATGAAAGTCTCATATCTAATATTATATATTCACTTCCTCTTTCAAAAGTGCCATAGTTGGGATGACACGTCAAAAAATGAATGCAGGAATGACAGAGGTTAACTTCATATGCATCAAGAAGAGAAGGCTTCTGGTCACAGAAATGTCCAAAATGTGTAACCAGATTTCATGGAAGCAGGAAAAAAGACCTATGTCATGCTCAGGAGAGCACACTGTAAATTTATATCTCATTATTCATACAAATACCCTACGAAAGATTTACCAAAATGGACAAGGCTTTAGAAGGTTGCAGTGAAAAATGATAGGAACAGAAGGTTAGGAGGGGCATAAAGGATAGGAAATTGTAAGCAAAAAGCAGGCAGAACTGGGCTGCGGTGTGCTGATTGAAGATTGGGTTACTGCTGCATTTAAAAAAGGAACGGAGTCAGGGAGTCTGAGGATGTTGGCTAGACAGTTGCAGACTGTTAATGCAGAAGCAGCAGCAAAGTATCAATCTGCAAGTTTGAAAGGGATGAGTAAGAATCATAAGGAAAGTAGGTAGTAAAAGAGAAAAAGTACACAAGAGGAGATGGGATCATAACAAGTCAAAACAGACAGCATTGAATTCAACGATTGATGAGGAACACACGAGCAGCATTGTACAATATACAAATGAGAAATTACTGAAGTGGCTTTGCATATCCATACTACATAGACATTTTCATGGGCTTGTCACATTTCCTTCTCAAGTAGTTTAGCAAAGTAAATTGCAAGTCAGTGTTGCATGTGAGGGAAGCTGTCATTTGGTAGCCTCCTAGAGCAAAGCAACTTGGTTTCCAAGGAAGAATTTCTGGTGGACTTTGAAATAATTTTAGATGAACAAAAGAGGCTCACAGTTGAGGATAATATTTGAAATGCAGTTGTCTTGACAAAGAAAGTGTCTTTGGTTTAGGAAGAATTAGCTCAAGAGGATGAAGTGAAAGGCAGGGGTCAAACAGGGTGCAGCAGAAGAAAAGGAAACAGGGACATAGGACCACTAGGATCAGAGAGAAGATGCTGATATCTGTTATCAATGAGAAAGTCGGTGTAAAGTACAAAATAACTTGGTACATGTAGGGAAAGAAGCAAAGAGAATGGGAACTCCCCACTTCGGCAAATGTCTAAAGCGAAAAACAAAATCAAAAACAAACAAACAAACAAAAAACCCAACCAAAACATACGAAACAAACAACAAAAAAACACCCAAAACCAAAAACAAACAAAAAACCTCCCACAACAACCTAAAATAAGCAAGCTTTTTACCTAAATTCAGCTAGCATGAAGTGGAAGATGCCCCATTGTTCAAGATTATTATTTTGTGAAAACTTCGTGGAAGAATGAGGAAGGTCAAGAGGAGACCAGGTCTGGCAAGACCATTTAGAGCCATAAAGCTAGTAAGTACCAAAAAGGGGATAAGTAATGAAAGGGTATCTGGTGGGCGTATTCACAGATAGATGTCAGAGGAAATAATCATATTCAGATGAGAAAAATTATGTTGAATAATTAGCTGTGTGCACCTCTAGAGAAGAAGGTTATTTGGGTTTCCTGAAATGACATAGATGAAAGGGTACCTGAAGCACTAGGCAGAGATTACTAAGCAAAGTGCAGGTTAAGATAATTCTCCCAGTGTCCTCAACCCCAACAGATACCCTGCAGATATCTTGTGAGGAGACTGGGATAATTATCTTTATTAGACAGTGAGAGAAAGAAGATGGATCACAGAAGGAGATGAGGTTGTGGAAGGGATGAGAATTTTCCTATTTCTTACAAATTATAAGAAATTACACATAATATTTTCTGACTAGCCTGGGCATAGATAAAATACCTTCTAAAATTATTTAATGAGTAGTGTAGTGGAAGTAGAAATTGTAAATAAACATGAAAACAGAGAACATTTTCAACTGACAACAAAAGAACTTCAGAAAAATCTCACTTGTTTTGAATATAGCAGGAATATTTGTACAAATATATTAAAGTTCCTGACCTGCTACATCAGATTTATTTATTTCTATTTCTCCATAAGAGCAACACCATTCCACCACTGAAATCAAAATTAATGGCAAAACTAAGAAGTTACCACTTTCCTTCTTCTCACATCTATATGCATAGCTGTTACTGATGTCTCTAGGTTGAAGTAAAGGGGCAAATTAAAAAAAAAAAGCATATATATCATGTTAGATTTTCCAGGATTGTGCTCAGTGAGAGCTTGTTTTGTTTGTTGTCAGCACTGTAGGAACCAACTTGAAAGGGCTGTCTGCATATTCAGGAATTATCTGGGAAAAATCACATGCAAAGGCAGCACCAATTAGGAATGGTGAATTGCTTGAACTCATTTGCAATAGTCACGAGCAGTTTGATCGTTTCCCCAGCCTTTTGAAGCCATGTGATTTGTGCTGTAAAGCTGGCAATAAAGAACCCATGACTATCTGTTAATCAGGTTGAAGATGGCAGCTGTTTCACATCAAGAGGATTTTAAGACAAAAGAAGAATAAAATACTAGACAGAGAAAAGAAAATTCTATTATTTGTCAGAGTCTAAAATTAATCGTGATGATTTAAACAATTCCAATGAAGATCTTTGTATAGTCTGAAGAGAGAGTGGGGAATATGGTGTTTCTTTGATGAAGCATTGATACAATCAGCTTCAGGTCTCATTGAATGTCTTGAAATCTTTTCAAATTCTTTTACTTTTCAAAGCCTCTATCATGCTGAAGAAAGTTACCATTTCGTCCTTTCTTGCCACAGCCTTCAAAATGGCATTAATTATTGTGGATTTAATTCTTAGAGTTAAACAAGAATAAAAGTTATTGGATATTATCTTACTGTCATTTAAAGGAAGTGTTGGGTTTTTGGTTTTTTATTTTTTTTAAATTTTAGCAGAATGTTTCTTTGATTTATTCCAAATGTTTCTTTGTTTATATCATGTGGTGACTCCCTAATAAGACCCACTAGGAGAAAGGACACTTCTATTTTTTAGATTAGATGAACTGGAAAGAGTTATGAAGAGTAGGATTTCAGTGGGAGAGATCCTTGTCTCTTTGCAGTCACTTAGGTTTTTCTGTTGTCTTCAGCTGAACCTAAACTTACCTCACTATGTGTGAGGAAGACCTGTGTTGTGTTGTTTTGGATTTGAGCAACTCCAACAAGTTTTTGTTATGTTGGTTTTATGACACAAATGAAATACCACCAGCCAAGGAGATTCTGGTTCAAATATCCACCATTTGAAGATTGTATTGGGTGTCAATTTATAAATACATTAATTAATATTATTTCATTTTAGAAAAAAAATAGGGTAATTGAGCCTTAGTAGTAAATATTTAGTATACTCATTGTACCTTTTCCTTCCTTACCCAAAAGGCAGCTTTTTAAGGAGTGACTGTTAATTTTATAGGTAAATGATGAATTATAGAAGCATATAATAAAAATGTGTCTCTGCCTAAGACATCTAGCCAGTGCCTTGCAATCAATTTATTTTAAGACTCACTCCACTCTTCAAGAAGCCTCATAAAGGCAAAACAATCCACCCCACAATATTTTATCTTTTTGTTGCCACAAATTGCCCTCAGCCAAAGGATAAGAAAGGGTAGTATTATAACACTTTCTTGTACACAGAAATATTAGTAGTTCTCAGTCTCACAATATGAAATATATAACTGGAACTTTAAATGGATACCAAAGGGAAGAGCTTGGGCTCACTCTTCAATGAGACACACAATGTGTTTTTAGTCCATGAATGGCTCAAGATTAGAGACTTTAGGTTCATGGTGGCTTTAAGTTTTTTAAAGAGGGCTTTTATGGCTCTCTGTGGGTTTTGTAGAGTTGGACAAAGGCACCTGGTTTAGCAGATGTAGGGAAGTGAATGAATATTGCTAATAAAATCCTAAACACTCATCAAGAATTTCCTGAAATATTTCCTAAGTAGCATGCTTGACACATATTTGCATTTATTTTGTCATGTACACCAAAAAGATGGTGATAAATATATACTCTGTGATATATCTTTGTAGATATAGCACGTACTTAATAAAATTACCAAAAGTCACAAAGAATGTGACTTTTGCAGTCTTTAGAGAGGGAAAAAAATGAAACAAAGTTCAATACATGTTCCAAAAATGCAAGTTTTTATCTTATAAACTGCTAAACAGATTTAATACATGTGATAGTGCAGAAATCTTAGTTAAATACTTGGCAGTGGTGACTTCTGATCTTCTTTATATCCCAATTGTATAGTATGCATTGATAGTATACTCATTTATGTGCCTATATATTCATTCAAATAGTCTGTTGTGTCTTTTTTTTTACCTAAATGAAAGTGGTTTCTTTTTTGTTTTCCCACTTTGTTCCGCTCTTAGTAAAGCTGGCTACAACTCTTACTGTAGCTGAAAACATGGGCAATTATTTTCAAACAGCTGGAAACTTTTTAAGGCTCGTTTTTCTGCTCTGTGAGGTATTAGTGGGTAGCTCTTCTTTCATGATGGATTGCATGGCCCTGCCTGAAGACTACCTGTATTTTCAATCTCCTTTTGCTTATACTTAACAGTGAAAAGGTCTGTAACTTGAACCACACAACTATCAGGTTCCACACAGGAGCCTCACTATTTGGCAAATTATTTGCCTTTGTTGCATTCATTTTTGTTTATAAAATACTAATTACCTCTTTTATTGTTTGAAGAGATTAAAAGTTAATAGGAGAAACTAAATAAACAGAATGCCATTCTGCACAAACTATATAAGCTGGTAATTAATTTCTGGCCTCCTCTGAGCTAATTAACTCATATAAAGAAATGAAGTTAATGAACCATAATTCTAGTCATACAAGTGTAGATACAAGCAGTTTGACTTAATGAATTAATAAGATATTTCCTTTCTTAGAGGTTTTTCAATTGTCTTCCTAGTCTGTAGGCCTTCTTAATGTTTCTTTCTGGCTAAAATATTTAATAAATGTCAGGGCAACCTGGAGATGGGACTTCACAAATTTTACTGTCATGTAGGAGACCACAATTTCAGAGCAAACAGGGAATTCTAGCTCAGCTGGGTGATGATACACAACCGAGATGTTTTATTCTGACTGGAGGTGATGCAGTAACCATCTTAGAATGAAAGGTTCCAGTTTCTGAAAATGCAGTCACTTTGCTTTATCTAGACTAAGGCACAAGTAAAAATGAAATAATTAATAATTACAACAATATCCATTTGGCTGTGTGAACGGATCAGTTGTTAGTTTGGACTGCTGACAACCTCATTCCTATCAGCTTTTCTTGTGGAATTTGCACTGTTATCTGTGCAGGCTATAATCAAAACTTGAGTTCGATGTATAATTCTTAGTTAATCTTGAGAAAAAGATTGTTTATCTCATGGTCCCTGATTTTCTGGAAATAAGACTTATTTTGCCTGTTTTGCTACTGTGCCAACACAAAGTTAGCTTTTATTGTGCTAAATTGATATCAAACAGACCCCATGCTAAAGAGAATAGTATATCCAGTGTGACAGTCCTTGGAAAACCCTCTCTCTGTGGCTTTGCATTACATCCCCTACGTGAGTTATCTCCCTGTAAAACTTTCTGTGACACCACAAATACTCCCTCAAACAGAGTTGAGTCTTATGAATTTATGAAGTACCAAACACCCAAAATTCCATGGAGTACAGTTTTCTGCAAGACTGATTTTCCATTTTTTTCATTTAATGGGATGAAACATGATTGTATAGGTTACTTTATTGTTAATATTTTGCAAATATTTTAAAATTATTTCTTGATAAACAGTCTTGATACCACAATGCTTCTAACATATTAAGAAAAAGAAGATAAATAGAGGAAAAAAAAATTTAAAGTTAATTTTTCCCTTCAGTACTGGAGTACAGAATATAATTGGACAACTCTTATGAAACCTGGAACTTCCTGAATTAGTAAAAGGATTCTGCTGAGTTCAGATGGACCTGCATCTCTGATTATTTCAAAAGGAAGTAAAAGAGGTAAAAACTCTTTATATATTTCTCAAGGTCACACTGCTCTATATACATATATTCCTTGCTTCTTTTCCCTTTTAGATGAAAACTTCACTTATCATATTGTTTTAAACATGTCATTTACCTAAGTGTCAGCAGTCTCTGTTTCAGACCTTCGACCTTGGACTGTGACCAGGTGATCAATTTTGTTTTCCTTGGGCCTGAAAGCACAGCTGACACAGCTTTAGAAATGTATTTCATCTTGATTTAGTAACTTTCATTTATCCATCTCCATTATTTACTTAGATGTTAAGACTACCTTCTTTCTGGGCTATTTGTTTCTAATTGTTAAAGTAGACACACATAACCATGCTGCAGTCACCAAAATTAAACAGTGCCTGGCTGTTGATAGTCTGAACATAAAATGACCAGGGCTTTTGAGACTCAAAAACAATCTCTTACATAACTATGGTAGCATTTGTTATTAATGAAAAAAATGGCTGCTAAGTACCAACATGAAATGTAACTAGAAAGCAAAATTCCAATAAAACCAATTTCAAAGCAACTTGTCAATATAAAACTCATGAAGAAAAACTTAAGCATGACAAAATATCTAACATTTTCCTAGAGGAAATGGTGTACCATTTCAGATTTTGTACAAATATGTTTTGTTTTTTTTTTTTTTAGTTCTGAGCTCATTCTTCAGATGCTGCCTGTTAATAGATCCTTAGTATTAGATCAAAATACTTTGTCTACCCACCCAAATCCATGCACAGCAGATTCAGAGGGCTGTCAGTACCACATGTGGAAGGTATCTGCAAAGAAAATGCTGCAGAATCTTCTTGAGCAGGTGATTGTGCTCATTCAGAGCATAAATTATAAGGTATTTCATATTATCACATAAGCAAATTTTATCCCTTATGGTAAGTGCACCTTTCACCTAGAATAAATTGTGTAATTGTAAATTATTGAATTGTAAATTTGTAGAATTGTAAATTACAGAATAAACATTTGCTTATTTAAGAAAGGAAGGTAGGACAGTGCCCTTATTTGCCTCCTAAAATACAACAGGTATTTTAGGAAGCAAGTAAGGTTATTGCTGTCCTTAAGTCCTTTTAATGCTGTGTGAGATACTGATGGTTAAAAACTTGCATCTTATCTTACAAGCTGCCTCAAGGACAACCAAGGAGTGTTATCCAGTACAACCTCCATCTACAACCAAATCTTTGGCAAATCAAATTCTCATGTCTTCCAGACCAAGCCAAAACTACAAAGTTTGGGAACTGGCAGAGCTCATCTTTGATTAGGTACCTAGCTGAGGTATGTGCAGTGTTCTAAAACTTCTGATTAATAAATTATCAAATTATTCTCTTTTGTAATCTGCTGTGGTGGTGGGTTTTTCTTAAGCTGTTTTGAGTTCTGTATGTCAATGGTTCTTCCCTGTTTCCCCCCGCTCGATGTGTCGGGTGCTGTCCAGGCATGTCTCCCTCCTTTGTCTCTTTGTCTACCTCTCCTACCCCTGCCCTGTCCCTAGAACCTTCTGTCAGCTGTCCATCTTTCCCCTGACCCTGCCTTATGTTATGGAAAAACCCCTGTTTATCTGTCCTGGGACCAAACACCTGCTTGTTCTACACCCCCCATCCCTCGGGTTTAAAAGCAGGCACGGGCTTTGTTCTTCGCCCTTTTTTGTATCCCCTCTTGGGGAATAAAGGTCTCTGAGAAATCGTATGAAAAAGAGTCTTCTCTAGTCCTTGCTCCAAAGCCTAGACACTGCAACACCTGTTTGCCTTAGAAGAACAGTCTTGTTCTGCACCGTTACCTGAACCTGCTGGCAGATTTGGGAACAGCCCCTGGCAGGATAGAATGAGAGCTAGCTGGGGTTCCACCAGCTCATGTCAGTCTGCTGCCACTAAATTGCTGCCATAAAATGTCCCCTGTCTTCCTGTCTTTAATCTTTTTTTGAGAGGCATCATTGTGCTAGAAATACGCCACTGGGCATGGTTATGCTTGGAGCTTAAACTACAGATTTCAGAAGTCTAGCCCTATGTAAATCACAGATTTAAAACTTCTGTATGTATTAAAGCTAATCTTCTCTTCCTTTAGAAAATGACATGTTTTCAACATATGTCAATGGATAGTATGAAAGATCATTCTATTAACAGATAAAAGTAAATCCTGGTGTACTTGATAGGAACTGCCTGAACAAGGTAAAATTAAACTGCAGCTTCCTGTCTCCTCTATGAATTAACATATGGGTGTTCTACACTAAGATTTTATCTTTTTTCCCTTTTTTTTCTTTTTTTTTGTAGACTTGATTATTATTAAAGACTAAACCCTATGTTTAAGACTGTGCAAGTTAATGCTCTTGAATTAACTTTTAACTTGTATTTTTTCCTAGTCCATAATCAGATAAGCTATGAGCAGGACTGTTTAATAACTTTTAATTTTAGGAATTTTTTTTTAAAATGACCTCTAATATAACCCTTGTTTGGATGATAAAAGGAATGTATTTCATATCTTGTGTGTGCTCTATACAGTTTGTTCTACTGCTAGGTAGATGACATACAAGAATTATTTGTTAAATAATAAGACCAAGGAGAATACAAAATAGAAAAATATTCCTGAAAGGTGATATTTGGTGGCTGAATTTACAGGAGAGAGTATTATTTCCATGTCGTGTTGCTGTAGCCATGCACCTTCTTCAATAGCCTGTTTCATGTGGCTGCCTGCACACTTGACCTGCACTTACAGATTTGATCATTCAATTCCAAGTCACACCACAAGCAGGCCACCTTCAATAAGTGCAGTTTGAAAAGGCTACAATCTCTTTGGATTAGAAGCTGTGTGGAAAGCTTCCCATAATTTTGGCACAGGGAATAATTTTACAGCTTTTGATTGCTACATTCCTTTACCCAATTCTGGCCATCACTGAGACGGAGGGCATGTGCATTCTAACAACAATGAAGGGCAAGTTGGGAAATGGTGACAAGCAGACACCTAAAACCCTGGCAGGCTTTTTCCACCATGGTTCATGCAGCACTGGACGTGCGTGTGTTAGCATTCTAAAAATAAAACAATGGTTATGATCATTATTGGGAGGACATGGTTTTAGAAAAATAAACTGCTCTTAGAAGATCGCTTTAGTGACATAAACATATTAATGCTGAGACATAAATCACAAGGTCCTTCTACATTTTCATTATCTTCCTCTGAGGATTTACCACGCTATAAATGAGATTCTATAGAAAATTCACCCATATGTAAAAATTTATAGTGTGATGTCAAGCCTATAACAATTAACACTCAAATCATTATATCTATATTTTAATCACAGTTGTAATCAATTATAGTTACATAATTTTGAGTTTTCTCAGTCCATTTTTAATACATTCTGGCTGCTGTATTAATACTTTTTTGGTTGAGAGGAATCACAAATGGTTTCTTAAATTAGAGAAAGAAAAACATTGAATTCTTAAGCAGATAAAAAAGGCTTAAATACATCATGATTAAACCATATGTCTTGTACGATCATCTCTTAAGTACTATAAGTCTTTACAGATGTACTGACCTCTTAGATTCCACAGCACAAATGAATCCCATTGCAACTGTGATATATTAATATTTGTCAAAGTCCTCCAAATTGAAAAGATTTTCTTTTCCTAGTACATGTGATTGCTTAGTTGAAAATTAAAGTTCTTGTCCAAATAGAGCTGACAATTTGTTGCCTTCTATTCTGGGGAAATTTCTCCCTCCTTTTGTTAGATAATATTTATTGTGTTTCATTTTTAATAGTATGAGAACAATACTGGCCTATTCATAGTTACCAGAAAATGTTCAAGTCTTTAGGAGTAAATGAAGTTGAGAGTATCTACACATCTTGAAGACTATCTCACTTTCATGTTAGAAACTCTGACTCAGACAAGGGCAGAACACAGTAACCTCATTATTTTTATATTTTTCACATTGTTATTCTGTTTCAGTGGTTGTTTAATCAACAAGAAATTAAATTTTTTTTGGAGATGTAATTTGTCCTGAACACTGTTTTACCTTTGTAGTATTTATGATTGTGGTAGATTTGGGAGAACAGGAATAGAAGTTATGTCTCATTTCTAGTATTGCAGGCTCTCTGCAGTACAGGGACATGTCATGACAACTAGCTTTCAAACAGTAGAAAACAGGCATCTCTGAAACATAAAAAATGTGTATTGATTTTGGAAATTTGAAAGTTGCAATCAAAAAAAAACACCAACCAACCCCTTCATCCAACACACACAAAACAGACTAATTCAGCCCTTACTCTTTAACTCAGTTGGAATGTAGCTAAAATGAAACAGGTGAGCCTGATGCTTCCAATGCGATGGAGTTAGTGCTAACACTAGGCAGTTTATTTTCAGATCACATATGAATGTGATTTATGAAAAATACCCTCAATTGAGTTTGATCATTTAAGAATTTGCCTTTAAGTCATACTCTAAACCCTGATATTGAAATAATCGTGGTTTTTTGAGCCTTAAAACTTCCACTTTACACATCCATTCTGACTTATTTATCTCTTTTGAACTCACCAACAATGTTCTGTAAAATCATAATTTTCTTTCTGAAAAATAGTAATTTTTGTTGGATTCACAATGAACTTTCCATACCACCTAGGAGGCCTAAATTAGGCAAGTTTTCTACACAAAAAAGTTCTGCCTTGACCATGCAAGGATCAAGTGTTGGAAAATTTAATTCCCAACAAAAAATGGAAAATGAGCAGAAGACTGTGGATTATATCATGGTCTCTGTGGAGTGTGCAAGAGTTGCAAGTCTGTGGCAGATTGTGAGCTAACAGTGTGAATTAATAATTTTGCATTTAAAGGGGTAATTGTGAAGAAAAGGATAAAATTTTGTGTTGATTTACCAGAAGACTCTTGCAGTGTGATAAACATAAGTGATTTTTCTAAAATGATGGGTACAACAGAACACATACAAAGGGTAAATTACATCTTTAAGAAGAAATTGCTCATAGAGTAGCAAAATGCATTTACAAAAAAATTACCTGATGCCTTTTAGTCGATGGATTATAACCATAAATAGAGATGGACAATCACACACAGAAAAGTAAGACATAATTAATATAAATATAAGGTTATTGAATGCATGTCATTCATTTTATGTATTAAGTTACGCAAAATTCTTCATAACTATTTGTAGCTATTCTGCATTAAGAAAGAATCTGCAATAGCTGTGTCAGTTATACCAATAAACATCTGCCCTGTTAAAAATAATTGCACAGCTTTTTGTCTGGACTTGTCTGGTCCTGGTTCTCAACTAGTGAATTTCTTAGAAAGGGTGTCGGACAGGGAATCTCTCCCAGCTTTCCCTGAAAAAGTCAACTGTTAACTCAGCAGAAAATCTCTGTCAATTTATACTTAAATAGAATGCAATAGATGCAATATATAAAAATAAATATCTGTGTCTCTCAGAACTCACCATCAAAAACTGTTCATTGGAGCAATGCCAGTGGATGTACTATATACACTCTGGAAGAGCAGAAAATCCGTCAGATGGTTGACACAAAAATAGACACAGAAGTAAAAATTCACTTTCCGCTTGGTCTCCCAAGCATGCATGAATCAAAATAATAATAGCAATGAGGAGCATCTTTGCTTCCATACAACTATGAGCAGTCAGTCACTGGCCTTGAGTGCTGAGAGTATGCACAGGGGCATACAGGGAAGGTACAAGGTGTGATTATTCTAATGGAGCATTGTTACAGAACCAGCAGGATTCCATGCACCATCTCACTGGCACAACCAAGACCAGAGAAATTTGAGCTGAAAAATAATATGCTATGAAATAGGGTCAGATGTATAGTAACAGATAGATCCCAGAAGAGATATCATTGGTGAGCAGGCAGGTGGGATCCCATGGTAAGAGCATTGCCTTGTTATTTAGTGTGGAGTAATTTCTCTGGATTCTTAATTTGGGTACCAGGAAACAGACTGAATATAGATGGTAATTCCTGATGGAGTTTAAGACTTTGTAAGAGATGGATAGATTCACTAATATATCTTCACTATAGTCTTCAGAAGACAAGGGAAAGCCAGGATAAAATACACATGATTGTAGCTGTGCTGAATACTGTATAAGGAGTGAATCTATCTGTGAAAGATATAAATTTCTGTTGAATATTACTATACCTAGATACTCCTGATTAATTTACAAGGAGGTCAATTGCAGTAAATATGTGAGATGTTTTGTCAGAAAAGCATGATTCTGCAAAAGTAGCAAATAAAACTGAGGAAACACTAAGGAAATTCCTGCTTAAAAAAAAAAAAAAAAAAGACAACAGCTGTATGTCTGCTTTTTACCAAGATCAGCAAACGTTTTTTTACACTATTAGAGTTCTTTTAAGGTACAAATTTGTTTTAGTAAGGCTACCAGTAGTTATTTTCCTTTTTCAGTGTATTGATCACAGTCTAGAAAAGCAACAGTTCAGACCTAAGGACTCTGTTATTGCACAAAGAACACCAGCAGTTTAAATATCTACATCACTTATATTCTCTGAAAAATACTGTGAAGTGTGTAAAAGAAATATATTCTGTTTTAGTCTACCATGTATGTTTATCGACATATTCATGGGAGCTGAGTAGCAATGGAGTCTCCAGGAACAGCAATTAAAAACACTTTCCTGATGGCACCATTGGGACAATTAATTATTCAGTTTCACATGGATAAATAAGTTAGTGTAGCTAAATGAAGACAGGAGAGAACACAACACTTAAAACAAAGTGTTTCTCATTTAAAGCATAAATTCACATACATAGGTCGAGTTCACTTTTGTCAGTGAATGTGCAGTGAATGTCCAGTACCACTGACTGGTCAAAATAGGTATGTTATTGACAGAGACAGAAAATAAGTTGTTCAGTAACATATACACCTTTTCTTCTACAGCTCTGTGTCTGTCTATCTGTGTAATTTTCAAAGATAGAAATATTCTATATCACTTATTAAAAAGCATTTTGGGTTTGGAAAGAAGGATGTACTTGAGATATGCTAATTTGATTTCATATTAATTTATAAATGTGTATTCCAGCATGGATAGATATTTACATCAATGTGTTGAACAGCCAAAAGAAGATAAAAAACATGTATACAACATTTTGATACTTTACATGACATAATAAAGAAAAATGAAGTTGAGAAGATTTTACATACAAAGGAGAGAGAGTATATTAGTATTTCGCCTTAAAAACTCAATAACCAAAAATTTAGGAAGTTACAGTATTCAGACCTTGCAGAACTCTGAACTGAATTTAGCTCCATTTCCTAAACACGTGATAAATTATGTTTATAGAATACATTCATTATGTTCACACCTAGAGATGTTACAGCCAAAGTCTATTATCAGAATTATACTTACTCTGTGATGGCAAAAAAACAATAATATGCACAACAATGAAAGAAATAGTTCTTGCAACATGTCCTCCACATTTCTGCAAAAAAGTAGGGCCATAGAGAAAATTCACATATTCAGAGTATCCTCCAGTATGGAACCAAAAAGTAGATAAAGAACCATCAGGAACTAGAGAACTAAAAATTATGCTTTTTCATTACATTTTCATGCCCTGACTTTGATTCCAAAGGCTACTCTGGAGTATCCTATCTTTTTCTTACAGGTTTTTATGCTCCTTTCGTACATAAGCAATCCTATTACAATATTGCTTTGTTTAGCCCAATATAATCTGCCTTGAAGAAGAATTTGGCTTCCTCTTTCAGTGCTAAACTAGAAAAAAATCATGCACCTGAGCTCCCACACCTACCACAGCATTTCAATGAAATATGTTTAATTTTTAATAATTTGAGTCGTATGTGATTTGGGTTGCAAGCCAACGTCAAGAAAGAATTTTCCAAAGATTTCTGAGAAATAGATGTTCTAGCTCTACTGCTCCTATTTAAAGGTCAGGAATTATGACTTTTTACAACTTCTAAATCAAATTATACAAAGAAAAAAAAATCAAAGCTATTTAGCATTGGTTTATGTAGCTATTTTTGGCATTAGGAAAATAAGTCACTTAGTATGCACCGCAATATTGTACTGTTGTGCTGGCACCAATTTGTTTGTTTACTGATTGAAGCTAATTTAGCCAGTTTATAACATGTCAGAATTTTTCCAGAGGTTATAGAATACATGCTTTTTGGAGGCTTGCACAACCACTGATAATTAGAACATTAGCCCTTGGGTTGTTTCCTTTCTGTTTTTCCAAAAGGAATAAAAAACCACCTGGATGTGTTAAAACACCTGGGTAATTTATATGGAACACACACAACATACACATATACTTTCTTCTCCAAAACAGTAGAGCTTCTGTTTCCATGCTGGCACAGATTGATATAACTAATGACCGATGAAGTAAAACCACTAGCTGTTAATAATTTAACAGTAAGCTTGTGTTAGTTGTTATACAAAACAAGGGCCCGATTCCTATGTATACTCTTCACTGACATTGCACAGAGATACAAAATAGCATCTAAAACTGATTTTTCTATTGCGTCTCATAAGAAAGATTGCAGCACTGCGTCTAAAACTACTATCAAACATTTTCACAGAAAAAAATTCTACTCAGATAAATGAATATTAATCATAAAAATTCTATTTTAAAAAGAAAAAAACCTTTTTTTTTCCACCTAGAAAAGACTTCAATTTTTAAAAAATAATTATAAGAATTCCTAATGTGAAAAGAACTTTTTTTCCATCATATTCCTGGAGGAAATTTAGCTAGTGATCAAAAATATCCTCATTTTCATGCATACATTTCTGGGGAAGGAATTGCTTGATAATTCACAGTAATTTTAAATGACTGATTTAGGGGAAACCAAAAAACTGCTATTCATTTGGAAATCACTTTCTACAAAACCAATAGTATATCATTAGTTTGGAAATTAAGACAGGACAAAGTAAAAATATTCCTTCAAGTAAATAATTAGGAAAGTTTTTAAGACACAAAAAGTATGACAGTTTCTTTGATTTGGTTTAAAAGCTGTAGTTCTGTTCACAAGGCCCACAGAGTTCACACATATAAAAGGAGTGGGTATTGGGCATCAAGTACAAATATTTTTAGGGTTTGTTTGGTTTGGTTTGGTGGTTTGGTGGGATTTTTTTGTTTGTTTGGTTGGTGTTTTTTTGTTTGTTTGTTTAAGACACCTTCTATAACTATTGAGAGAACAATTCCTGGAAAACTTCAAATGTTCCAAAATCTCAACAAAAACTCAGAGAGAGAAGACAAAATTACTTATCTCTTTCTTTTATGATAGACTTATGGCAAGGATGCTAAAGGTGTCTTGCCTTACCACATATCCTAGAAAAATAAAAAAATATTAAAATTACAAAAAAATCATACATAGAGATTTCAGAGAAAAAAATCTTAGTATGTATTATTCCTGGGTGATTTATAGCTAGTAATTAAGTAAAGCAAAAATTTCTTCATTCTTCTCTTGTACTGGATCATGATGATGTATCCATGTTGTGAGCACATGTGAGTACAAAGGGATCTTGAAAGCATGGTTTATGCAGCTGAGCTATTTTGTATTTATATACAGAGAAAAAAATCTTACTGCCTTTACTCATGTAAAAGCACAGTTGTGCTGCAGGATTTGAGTACATAAACACCCCTAGAAACAATTAAGAAAATTCTTCCATCCAACTGTACACATTGGGAAAAAAAACCCTAACCAACGAAGATTAAAACATACACATCTTTATTCTAAAAATGGAAAATATTTCTCTGACCTGAGCCATGCAGCATTCTCCATACCCCAGGCCTGACCAAGGCACAGCAGGTACTTGCTGTGAGCCCTCAGCCACCCTGCCCGCAAACCCCAATGGAGGGAACACAAAACTGATACTGGAGGACACTGGCCATAGCTCTTTGTGGGTTTGTGGTTCCCTTTTAAAACACTGTAAAAACACCATGATGAAGTTCCTCTGTCCTTTGTCAAACCTGGGCTGTATTGAGGCCTCTTCCTTACAGCATTCCATCCCCGTGCACCCTCCTCAAGGGCTTGCCTGGCACCAATCAGCCATTACCACATCAGCCTGCAGAGAAGGGCTGGATGCCCCTTGGTTGCCCTGAGAGCTCATATTCTTTCACCTGCTGCTTTTAGGTCATGGAGTCAAAAGCTGAAGTGGACTCATGTGTGAAGGCAGTTTGGGATGCTGTGGGAGAGCAGGAAGAGGAGGCTGGAGGCATGGCACACATGGGCCTGCCTGGGAGTAGAGGGCTGCAGGCAGCACAGGCTGCTCAACATGGCCCCTGACATGGCCACAACTCCTTATCAAAGCAAACAACAAGAACTGCAGTGTAAAGCTGCCTGACTTTTATTTCTGCCTTTCCAAGCTATTGGCTCCTTCACTAATAATCGGGATTTATTACTGGGCCCATCTGCTCCCTCTCTAAGGTCAAAAGGTAAACCGCAGCCATCGCTGATGTCACCATCAAGGTAGCTGGTAGCAAATGGACCCTGACAAGTGTACTTTTAAAAGAATATTGTGGCAAGAGCACTCTGAGCATGAAAGTCAAGCTGATAAAGAAAATAAAGTCCAAAATACTAAAAAGATGTCAGCTTTTAACCCATTAATCCAAGTGATGGAGTCCAGCTGTCAGTCTTCTATCTGAACAGCAGTCAGAAAGAAGAATGAGCTACTATGCCCAGTGAAATGTAATCAGGTCAATCTCTCTACAAGGAAATTCTTAGCACACCACATTTTACTGTATTCCTAGTGCAGACTCCTCAAAGGTACCAAGAAGTAAGAGTGGAAAGAGGATGAAGTCCTTGCCACAGTATTTGCCGTTTCTTCTTAACATAACGATGTTTCATGAAGAACCATCACTCTGGTTTTGTTTCTCAGCTTTTCGTTGTCGTTCACCAAGACCTGGCTCTGAGGCATTTATTTCTGTAGCTAAAGCAACATTTTTCAAGTTCAAGGGATAACCTCTGTCCCTTGCAACTGCAGCCCTCCTGATTTCTGACACTGCTGTAATCAGGATCACAGTTTTCCTTCTGCATTGCTCTGTGTTTTTATTCAGGGTGATGTAAAGGGACCGCAGCTAAGGTTAAACTCTCCAGATAATTTTGTTGGTACATTTTATCAGTTTCCGGGCAGGAAACTCCTTTTCGACTGCATTTCCAGCTGAGAATAGAAAGTGAAAAGGGCAGAAAGACTGATGTGAGATAGAGCAGCCCTTTTTCCAGTGGAGATGGAGGATTTACCTCACAGTTTGAGAACAAATTAGAAACTGACAATGTGTCAACAAAGAATTACTTGCTTTGTCTCAGCTAATGTTTCAGAGAGGTTATCTATATCCATGCAGCAACACCGCAAACAAGCAGCAGGTTGCTGACAACTGATGTAAATAGCTACAATTCCACTAGTCTCAGGGTCATACATTACTAGCATCATTTTCTTCTTTCCATATCAAGCAGTTGGTGGAGATAGTGATTTGTAGCATGTATATACAAATGAATTTCCAGTCAACAGAGACATAAAGCAGATTTTTTTTTCTGATTCCAGGTGTCACACCATCAGCAGGTGCTCATGATCTGCAAACACTCCAGCAATTCATTTTTACCTTCTGAGGGCAGGATGGGGAGTGAATATGGAAGACATGGGTAAGTAGAAGCTTGTTTAGATTAACCTTTCAGATCTTTTGCTTTTCCACCTTGCATATAAGGACTTATATTCCTTTCCAGGCAACAAGCAACAAGTACAGAGGCATTGACTCTGCATGTGATCAGTGATGAGTCTTTTTCATCAAGATCTCTTTACTGTTTAAGGTGATGATGACTGCAACGTCATAAAATCATGGAATGACAGAATGGTTTGGGTTAAAAAGACATTAAACATCATAGTGCAAAAACACTGCCATGGGCAAGGACACCTCCCACTAGACCAGGTTGCTCAGGGCCCCTTCCAACCTGGCCCTGAATGCTGCCAGGGATGTGGCATCCACAGCTTCTCTGGACAACTTGTGCCAGTGCCTCACCACCTTCACAGTAAAGAATTTCTTCCTATTATTTAATCTAAATTGAGCTTCCTTCAGCTCAAAGCCATTACCCCTTCTCCTACCATTACTTGTAAATCAACTTGTAAAATGTCTTCTTCAGCATTTTTGTAAGCCCCCTTCAGGCACATGAAGTCTGTCATAAAGTCTCCCCAGAGCCTTCTCTTCTCCAGACTGAACAGCCCCAGCTCTCTCAGTCTGTCCTCAGACTCTCTCTAGTATGGATGCCACATGCTTTTCTTCAATGTTTATACTCCCTTGAGCATTTGCTGATAATGCATCTGCTAAAAATCCAGAACTGATTGGTTACATCCAGATTCACCTCCAGACAGAACTCTCCTTATGCACTCCTACATCTCAGTCCTAACACCCACGGACAAGTATATTCCATACCAGACTGCCAGTGTTGGTACCAGTTAGCCAGAGACACACATCACCTTAGAGTAGCTGGCAGTATTTTGGAAAGGAAGTGACTAGAAATCCTCAGCACTCCACTGGAATTTGTGTGTCACTCTGAAATGGTTTATGACTGTAAGACTCCAATCACAATATCCATTTGCATCTGAGGTGGATTGTGCAGAAGTGGATGTGATAAATGTGTTAAATATGGGTCAGCTGCTGGAGAGTGAAGTATAATCTTGGAGTTTTTTTGAAGCACTTACGTGTTTGTACTGCCACAGTGCATGGATCTTCTCCCATACAAGACATACATATATTACAAGTATGAAACTGACCCATAAAAAATAAGAGTTTTAAATGTGGAGTCTAAGTTCAGTTATCAAAGTGTGATTAAAAAAAGATTAAAAGTCCTGATTTCAGTACCACTTTCAGCATAGCCTTACCTTTGAAGCTGTCTGAACACCTGGATTATTTTCCAGTGTATTTGATTCTCTTGAATAAAAGGTGTCTGCAAAGAAGGCTTAAGAGCAAATAAACTGAATGAAAAGTTAGTCACAGTGGTCAGATTGTCAGTCATGGAGGTTACATCTGCGTAAGGAATGGGTATAGCAGGAGCAGAGGGCAAATTTACCCCCTGGTACCTCACCAATCTACCTGCGCTCATAGTACTAAGTGCCTCTAGAGATAATGGGGTATTTCAGTCTCTGTTTGTTTGTGCCTTGGCCTCTGCTGAGGTTAAAACTGTGCCAGCTGCTGATAACTCTAATGGTGTTTTTCTGATATGGAAACCTATTCACCAGAGATCATAATGGGAGTATCAGTGTTTAGTACAAGTCCTTTGCAGTTATCAGATATTAATGGCCTTTAGTCTGTATTGACCTCACAGGCCAGACCAAAGCCAGGAATTCAGAGAGAGAGAGAGAAAAGGATGACAATTACTTTGTTTTAATAGTACAGAAAGAAGAGATGTGACATGTTTGAAAATAAATCCTTTAAGGTTTACACCTTAACCTCTTTTAGGTCATTAAGGGAAAGCTATTAATTTGTTTTAAAATAGAGGAGAAAGATAAAACCACACAAAAAATACTATGCAATAGATGAACACATGTGCCTTGAGAGGAAGACAGTTTATACTTAGAAGCATCATTGTACTTCTCACAATTACATTTGTTCACCTGCTTCTTAAGTGTACGCTTGTGGCTTGTTAACAAAATGGAATTGTTTGCTATACAGAGGTTCCTAGGTGCAAAGTTAGAGCTAGCCTTGTATTTTTGCTGTCCTGTTGTACTGTGTGGCAGGTTTTTAAGTTTTTCTTCCAGTTTTAATGTCTCTTCTTTATGTTCTTTGTAATTATGGAAGTAGAATCTCCTAAGTCTATTTTGTCCTTCAAATCAACATGGCAAAAATATCGATTCAGGTAATGAGGCACAGGTGTACCTTGTAGGCACTCCATAAAGAATTCTTTCCTGGGAATCAGCCCAAAGTTACTCAGCGCATTTCTGTAATTGTGCTACATTAGGCAAATTACTATATTAAATAGCCCACATGCTCACATATCCACCTGAGTGGGGTGGCACTAGGTTGTACACTTGGGTTGTAATAAATAACATGCAAGAGGAAAAGATTAGTTTAAGTAGACTTGCTAAACAGAACTTTTCTGCCTTTTTCACTCTTGTGTTTAATCATGATGCCTCATTTCTGCATTTTTCTTCAGAGAAGAAGAAAAAAGGCCACAGAAGTTTCCACTTTTGTAATTTAGGCTCTTTCTTCATTTTTTTGTCCTTCCTTCTCCTTATCCCTTCTTTTTATAGCAACAACGTGTGTGAGAAACTCTGCTCCAGCTCTAGACAGTTATTTTTCAAATAACCCTTCTGTGTATCAGATCCTTGATCAGTAATTTTTTGATCAAATGTTCTGACTGCTCCTCTGTGTGTTCATGACTTCATCTAAAATGTTGTGAGACACTGGCACCATTTCGGTCAAACCCTCAGAAGATATTAGTGAATATTTATTTCCTAAAATAACTGGTAATTGTTTTATTTTCTCTGTGATTTTTTTTCTCCCTTTAAACTCTATTTGTTTCTCTCATTGCATAAATGTTTTCATTCCTCCCTTGTTAATATTTTACTGCCCTGTGTTAATTTCTTTCTTGTTATTTAGAGGTTTTTTTTTTTTTCCTTTTAGCAATAGGTTAATACATTTTAAGCATTATGAGACACTTCTCTTTCTTTATTTCCCTCAAAAAAGAGTCTTTGTGGACTTAAGCCTACCTGTCAAATGGCAAAAAAAATTGTCATTCAAACTGGAGATTACGGTCCAGAAGGTTGGTTTAAAAAATACATAAGTATACTATGTATCAAAGCTCTTAAAGATCAACAACCAATGTCTTCTCACAGATCATTTCTTAAAAGGATAATAATTTTCAGTGTCTGTCATAGAAAATTGAGCACTCAGTTGACCTTCTTTACGTGAAGACTGCATGTGTCATTTTTAGAGATATTTTCTTCAAACTCTAGGTCCAGAAGTATCATTTGTAGAGACTATTTAAGTCTTCAGAATTTTTTTTTCTGAAGTTATACAAGTATGAAGATCTTGAGAAGCACAACCGTAAAGTAATGAAATATTGTACATAAAGATGAAATGCAAATATAGACAGAAATTGATAATTTTACTCCCTACATTTTTCAGTTCAGTCAGAGTGTGTTAGATATACTTCTTTTTTGCATGAAATCACTGACTCCATACTCCTTTAGGAAAGCACTCTTCCCACCACTTTTTTCCACTTCTCTGAATCTGGTTAGCTAATCATAATGCTTATAAAAGCAACACCTTTGAAGAAAGCATATAACTGCTGATTAACTACTTATTTCCTTTTAATGTGTCAATAAAAAGGTAATTACATTTCATTTGTTTTTAGAGTTATAATTTTCTTGGAAGAAAAAATTTGCCTGCTGGAACAAAATCCCAGAGATTAAAGCAAAAGGAAAGACAATAACTTTGCTATTTTCTTCAAGATAGAAGACATTACTATTAAAAAAAAATTGACAGATTCTTTGAAATACTTGTTCTGAGAGCAAGATGATCATAACTTGTTTTAAAACATGTTGTTCCAATAAATGATCATATAGTGAAAAAGTATATCAATGTCAGGATAATTATGTCAAAAGGAATGACAAGGAATGACATTTGAAAACCCTTTGTTATTGCTGCTAAATTTAAAGTAATTTTAAATTGTGGCATTTTCTACTGCTATCCTCTCTCTTCTCTCAACTTTTCTTGCACTTTTGAAATGAAAATGCAGTGGAAAACATCAACCACAATATGAAAAAGTCACCTTTCTGAGATCACCATCCACTGATTTTATTTTTGGTCACTGGACTCCTTAGAGCTGGTGACGACATCATATATCAGTTGTAAAATTTGTCTTTGTCAGTGCCAAATGCAAAGTCTTGTTAATTGAGGCTGGGATACACTGAGAGGTTTATGTGTGCTTATCTTTTTATCAACATGATATATTTTTGTATAATAGATCTTAGCACCTGTATAACTTCATTAACTTCAACTGAGCCACATCGTATTGATACCAGTGCAAGTGCAGATAAGTGCATATTCTAAAATCACAGTTCCAGTGTCAAACAGATGTTACTGGCAGTTTTTCTATTCATTTTGTTGATAGCCTTTTTCTTCCAATAGCTCTTAATTTTTTACCAGTATCTTACAACAATACATTAGCAGTCCTTGTGGTGCCACAAACTGTTTTGTGCATATTTTTATCAAACTTGCTGTACTTTAGTCTACTCCATGTATAACGAAGTGATTACTCAAACAGTTGGGCCTGCTACAGAGATGACCTCTTGAGATGCTATTAACTGTGGTATGTAAGCACTTTCTGCTCACACTTAAAATGATTTGTGATTTTTGCACCTTAGAAGTACATTGCCCGTAGGCTTTTTTGTGCATTTTAATTCAGTGTCCAGTGACCATCACTAAAGGCTGATTGGTTCCTCACAGAATAAGAATTCTCCCTGCAATAATTTGGTCTGAATAATTCAGACTCTAGAAGATCCTCCAATTACTACTTTCTACACCATTACTGAGTCATTTCTATGGACCAAGTTTTGTAGACATCTGTCATTTTAACACAGACTAGTCTTCTATGAAAGGCATATTTTTATCAATGGTAGTATATGAAACTGAGTGGCATTAATTAATTACATTCAAATATTAGTTTCATCAAGAAATCTGGCAGAAATTAACATCTGTGCTTTAATCCAAGTACAAAATCCACAAAACTTCTTCCTCCAAAAGAAGTATTTCTGAAGTCAAATGATTTAAAGCATGGAACTCATGGCATTTCACAAGGACAATAAAGAACTATAAATTAAGGGTAAAATATGCCTTCTGAATATTTCATGGTTTTGTGTCTGTCTGTTCATTCAGCATTGGTGTTGAAAACACAAACACATGAGTGAGTGAGCTTGAGAGTGGCACTTTTTGACAGTTACTTGCTATGAATGGAGTCAATCAAGTGGGGAGTGAAAAATTCATTTTCTGACAGGGGTGTCAGCAGAATCATCAGGCACTGATGACAACAAATCCATAGCTGGAGAAAAAAACTGATGATGTAAAACAGGAGACTCTAATAGTGATCCTACCTTTTCAGCTGTCCAGAACTTAATTTCACAGCAATTATTGCCCCAGTCAGTTTTATTAACTGCAGGCCTTAGATGTGTATCTAGTTACCGGGAAATGTGTAAGAAATTAAACCAAAGTGAAGAAAAATGCTGTGTCATGAAAAAAAAAATTCTCCTGATATAAACTTTGAGGAAGATGAGGTCAGCAGAGGATGAGTGCTATATGTTTTCAAAGGATCTGCAGAGTGTTATTGACCTCCTCTGAGGTTAACTCAACAGGATATGTAGGTGAGTAAATTCTCCTGTTTTGATAGGTATGGGATTTCTGATTTACATGGTTGCTATGCTTTAGTTTATTAAACAAAGCAATAAAAGCAAGGTTAAGTTTCCAACAAAGGGATAAAGGGATGAAGAAGAAGTTTTAAAGCAGTAACTTTTTGTTGTTTGTTGTTCACATGCTAAGTGCACTCTGTGGACTAGAGTGACGAGGGTCCCATTTCCAACACAGCATGGAGTGGGTGATCTCGTCAACTGTAAAATGAAGCCATAAGAGCACAGCATGAAAATGTATTAGCAACAGTTAGATAAGGGAGACCTCAGCAAGGCGTACACACTTCCAATTGGTGAAATAATGCTTTTACAAATTGTTTTTGGTACATTAAGTACCTTTCACAGCCAAAATTAAAAAAAAAAGAAAAAAAAAAAAAAAAAGAGAGCGAAAAAGTAGACAAAAATAAATAAATAAACAGAGCCACAGAATTGTACATATCATAGACAGAACTGGGGCTGCTTTTTCCTATTGCAAAAGTAATTTCATGCAGATTTTTTTTTATTGAAATTGTTTCCCAAGTTGACAGATCGTGTGTACAATGATAAATGACAAAGTGCTATGCAGCTGTCAGCCTGTGCTCAGGGAAATTGCAGAAAAACTCCCTAATAATAATAATAAATATGCGTTTCTCCAAACAGAAGGTATTTTAAACTAGTAAGCACAGTGGTGTAGTAAAGTAGTATTAAACAGCAGTGAGGTGAAGCTGAAAAAAGATTTATATATTTGTACTAATCTAGCAGCTCTTTACTGCCTATGACATGCTGACAAGGAAACAAGGGTTATGAAAAATGATCTGACACTATGTTGTTAAATCTATGAATTTCAAAGTGCTGAATAGTCTGTGGCTTGCCAGGATTGAATGCCTGAGTTATTTCAATGATTGTTACGGAAAAACTAGGACTGGGATAACAAACTGTAAATGCAATAGTACCATAAGGAAGCCAGTTAACATATGACCACAGCATGTCTTTTTGGAAGGTCATAGAATCTCAGATAGAACATTAAAGGTGTCGATTCAATTCAAAACTTCTTTTAAAAGAAGCTTTCTTTGTTAAGAAAAATGGTCACATAAAATTTCCAGAGGATGCTGAATAACACGTGCACTCTCTGTGCCAGATCCTAAAATAAATTGAAGATTTGTAGCTAAGAGAACTTCTAGACTGTAACATTTACTGGGGGTGTCTGAGTTAAGAAAGTACTGTCCATGTGTTTTCAAGTGGGCCTCAAAAATTTGAATCTCAAGTCAGCACTTCATTGAATAAAACACAGAGCATGTTTTACTAAAACACAACACAGCTATCTGCGTCGGTGTGCTCACAGAGAGCCAACGGGCTCTGTCACCGCTGGCCCAGACACAGCGACACGGTGTTATGGGGTCAGTCTGCAAGCTCGCAAGCAGTGCTGACTCCCGTGGGTTCTTTGCCTGGTAGAGGCTTATGCGAGCGATGGAAATTCGACGGCAGTGGAAGAAAGGAGGAAACAATTTCAGACGAACAGAGGGTTTATTGCAAACACCTCCTCAGCCCGAAACTGCTCGGGGGGCGAGGGGTGCAGGGGGTTTTTGTCCAAAGGATTTGGAGGGGGGACAAAGGGGGTGGCCAGCCACTGCCAGCCAACCGGGGCAGGTTGCCAGGGGAAACAGGTGTAACAGAACATCGCTTGGACTAATCAGGGGAAAAATAGGAGGGGTTTACAAAGGCGGGAGAATTGACAGACAGCTAACCGTATGTGTCGCATGGCAGGTGCTGGAGTCATATGAGTTAACAAAGGAACCATCGAGGGGTGGGATACAGGGGACAAGTACAAAAGTGTAGAAAGCCTAACCGATTAAATTAACACACTGCCACAGCTATCCTCACACATGTTGAGGAGGTGCTGAGAGTCTCTTTTGCTGAATGTCATTTATGCCATATAGAAACAAACTTTGCATAGTTTTCTTTTTCCAGTGACAGTTTTGAGTATCTGAAAATGCTATTGACTTTAATTGTTCTTTGATTTCTGTAGGAATTAATATTTCATGGCATTACTTTATTTACAGTTTTTGAGACTGATATTAAACTTGGACATTCATCAAGTTTGGCATAGTGAGAAATAAATCTTAATATCCTTTTCAACTATGACTACAGCTTTCATAGAGTAGGGACAGAAAATCTCAGAAAAACATGAATTTTTCAGTTGCATTAATTCTCCAGTGTTTTACTGCAAACTGGAACTTTCTTCTACTTCCTCAAGTTAGAAAAAAATAAATTCAGTGATATTTCTGACAAATTATTTCTTGTTAATAAACAAAACAGTGCAAAAAAGTTCACCATCAACACAAGTTGTTGACTAAAATTGTTTATGCCAATGACAGACTCGTGTTTTCTCCCAATCATTTATGCTTTGGGGTTTTAAGGATGCTCTGGGAATCTACTGATTTGTGTTCTGTCTCATGGCCTGGCAAAGAAAAGGGATTGTCTCTGTGAGGCGAAATGACCATCATCTGCTTAGCCATATTTGCTTCAGCCATATATAGGAGAGTTATGCTTCAGTGTATTTACAAATTAAATAAAGATATAATCTTAGAAAAGAAGGAGAAAGAAGGAGAAGGAGAAGGAGAAGGAGAAGGAGAAGGAGAAGGAGAAGGAGAAGGAGAAGGAGAAGGAGAAGGAGAAGGAGAAGGAGAAGGAGAAGGAGAAGGAGAAGGAGAAGGAGAAGGAGAAGGAGAAGGAGAAGGAGAAGGAGAAGGAGAAGGAGAAGGAGAAGGAGAAGGAGAAGGAGAAGGAGAAGGAGAAGGAGAAGGAGAAGGAAGATGGGGTAAATAAAAACAAAAAGGAAAGAGGGGAAATGAATAAAATATAACCAGAAATGAAATGTGTTTGTTATTGTAGATATTTCAGTTATTCCAGACAGGAGTCATGATTGGTATTCTTATCACTAGAGAATTAAAATAAATGGCTAAATTAAGTTTCTAGACTCAGTAATCTTTGTCAACAATGTGTGAAACCACATGCTAATGCATGAATCTGCATCCATCAAAATTATGCATGAAAGTTTTATAAACATTTTACTTCTCTTTTGCTTATTTCTTTGACTGATATCTTTAAATAAGCATGGAAAGGCCATATACCTTCTTATTTTAGGGCCTGCGTGAACTTTAATGAGCTGTTTGTGTCTATGTTTTTGTTTTTTCATTAGCCTTGTGCGTCTCCTGCTATCCTAATGCAATGGAATATTGTAATGGGATACAAAGACAAACAAACTGAAAAAAATCCTGTGTGTTGCTAATTTAATCTGCTGTGGAAACTAATAACAGTTTAAATAGTTTAGATTACTTATGTGCCTTTTTTACAGATTTGAGGGGCACTTGAAATCTTATTTGCATGCACTCAGACCTCTCTAGATTAACAAATGCTACTAATTTTTTGGGTGAATGATAAGAAAAAAGCGGCAATAAATCATAAATAAAATAACGAGTATATTGGTATCTTCATAAAACGTATGTAGGATGAGACTATATCCACTAAAAACAATGGGATTTTTTTCTCTTGAAATTACAAGAGCCAGGATTACGCTGCCAGACAAAACAATGAATTTTTTTAACCATTTTGAAAATTATCACATGGGTTTCATTTTGGCTAGTTGTTCTTCACTTTTGAGTGTTCACAGTTAAATCATCATTACAGATGAGGCCCTGATGCTGCATGTAAGAAGCATGGCTGTGATTACAGCGGTCTCTACAGCCAGATAAACTGAATTAAGTATGGTTTAAAGTAGATGAGTCACCTTCTACAAGGAATAGACATTTTCTTTTACAGCTGGACATAAAAGGCATGTATCCATCTCACTAAAATATCAACCTAGTATAATTCTGACATTAAAATCTTATTAAAAGAGCCCTCATGAGAAGAGAGAAATGAAACTTACTGCCACATTCCTATTCTCTCCTTAAAATCATTTAAAAAAATATTAAATTTTGAAATTTAGTTCTTTCCCCATCAGAGTCCATACACCAGCAAATTAGCTACAAGACAAGATTTTATTGATTTGTACATATCAAAAGATTGTGAAGGGAAAGCACAAATACCCATGCTCTTTTGCTGGATTGCTCAAGAAGTTTGATCTCTTTTTCATGATTGCTGGCTCCCAGCACTAAGCACAGTAACAAATAAATAAAAGATTAAGAAAATCTTAATTTTAAAATTCCAAGGATAAAGACAATCCTGAAATTTACAAAATAAAGTTTTGGATTTTTTAAAATAAATCTTCACGTGGTCCTGATTTAATTGGGAAGTCTGTTAAACTAATGGAAGAGGATAAACCTCTTTTCATTCCCGCAAAATCTAAGCTGTTTCACATAGATCTTTTTAATGTAGATTCCTCTATAAACTCACATGAGATGTCCTTCAGTCAAAATGAGATGTTTCTCTACTCTCATTCCTTTACTGTGTAGTTAACCATTTTCCTTCCTGATCTTTCCTTTCTGCACTCAGGGAAGGGTGCCATGTTTACTTTCTCACTTTATTTGAATCATTGTTTGCCAATAAAACCACTTTCTAAAGCAAGGACCACAGGATAATGAAAAGCAGCTCCATAAACCTGAAGTGTGGATGAGAGACTTCACTATAAGTTAGTGTTCATTTTTGGACTAGTGTTTTCAGTGAAATTCTGCTGTTTTAAAGAATGCCTGAATCTATTTTGTGGATAAATATACTTGAATTTATAGTACCAAGGAGATAAGCTTGTGTGCATTCTCAAGCATAGGATATATTTGTGGGGGGACAACCGACATTTGTTGATTTTCTTTTAATTGTTCATTTCAAAAGTCATTTCCATTATAGAGAAATAGGAATTTTCCCTAAAACCTTCACCATGGAAACAATGGTTGAAATAGATGTTAAAGACAATGTTCATCTACTCTTTCAGAAGGTTAAACTGGACTGCTTTGCAGTATACAAACAAGTGTCAATGACCTTATTGCCCTGACTACAGAATAAAGCCTACATTTGTATCAACCAGACAATTTCATGCAGAGACTGTGACTAAGGAATTCAAAGAGTAGTTCTAAAATTAACAAAATACTATGAGATAAATAAACAGATTGGGGTATTTTACTCTGATCTTCCATTTCCCTCTGTCTTCCTATCCCTTCTGTTCACAGCCCTGAAACAAGAAGGAAATAAGGAGTGTTAGTGGTTCCTTGTGAACACAGTGCTCCCACTTTTAATTCTAAAGGAACACCCCCCTTGAGACCAAGTCCTTCACTTCTTGGTGCATCATGGCCAAGTCTCTGGTGACTGGATCAGTGATAGCCGCACAGGCAGGGTCTACTGCAAGACTGTGTGATGCTGAAATAGCAGCATTTGACAAATTTAAAACTTGCTGTTTGTGCAGTCGCTAAAAACTGCACCATTAGCTGGTTTTTCAGATTGCATGAGTGCAGATCATTAAGTGTTATTACAGTATTAATTATTAGAAATGTTCTATACTAGCCAAATTAAATTGGGATAGTCAACGACCTGCAAGTTCCCAATACCATGGATAATTTAACAAGATCTCTGCCACACTGTGCAAGGAATCTTCACATGTCAGTCACTTCATTTCACACTAAATACCAGTTTAGGATTTTTAAAAAAATTTAGAGAACAGCTTATATTTGGTATAACGATAATGTGGTCTAAGCAAATAACCAAAAAGCCATTTGTGTAAGGATTACATCCTCCGGAATGTTAAGAGTTAAAAATATATAAATAGTTTGATGTCCTCATACTGCGTGCATATTTATTTTTAATTGATGTTTTGCACTGTTGTGTACATCCTGACTGCTGTCATGGTTTTATGTGATTTCTGTGGCTGTTGATGTATGCCGAACTAGTGGAGAGTTTGAAATCAAAAAATAAAAAAAAGTTAAAACTATTTTAGCTGTTATAGACTGCATCCCCATCACAAGAACAATTACTAGGTACTTTCAATTGTCCAGAGTAGAATGTTTTTCAAAAATTCTTCTACAGCACTTGCAAAACCTCCAGCCAGGCAGCCCTTGGTCCCTTGTTGACCTCCCTGCATCCATCTGGCTGAAAACAGTGTATTACTGCAGCTGTGCTGTAGTAACTTATGCCTGACAAATACTGCTTGGCAGTCTCAGATTCCAATCAAGCTGGGTTTGGTTTGTGGGACTTTCCTTTCATTGAATATAAATGTTTGTGTACAGTGACTGTCCAAGCACTGTGACACATTCAGCGTTGTGTTCAAGTTTTCAATTAAAGATTGTCTTTAGCCATTTGAAGGTGCTCCTGCTTGGAAGTGAAACTCCAAAACAAAGGAAGGAAAGCAGATATATGAAAAGAAATTAACAACTGTCATCAGCTCAATGTTTCCTAAATAGGGCAGTAGGCTGATACAGTTCTGCTTGCTGTTTCAGGTAATGTCCAGTTAAAGACCTGACAGAGAACAAGAGTGCAATAAAAGAAAAATAGTAAAACTAAAACTAAAACTAAAACAAAAAACAAAACAAACAAAACAAAAACCACAAACAAACAAACAAAAACAAAACAAATTGTTATCTTTTCCCTATCTACCGCTTTCATATTATTCATATTATTAAGAGATACCTATAGCTTGCATACTCACAAACAGCTGTCTCCATAGGGTGCTTTCCCTTCCTTGATGGAGCTATATCTCATCAGGAGTGAAACTGGACTTTAAAACTCATTCTGCCAATGTTAAAAGCTCTCTTATACCTCCCACAGCACATCACTTCTTCTACTGTGCCAAAACCTGTAGTGCAATATCCTGCCATTTTACTAATACTGCTGTAAACTGTTGTCCAGGAGGCCTTTCATTTTAAAAGATTTCCAAGAAAACTTTTTAAATTTTCTTTGTTATTTTCTAAAAGTGGCATTGGTTTCTTTAAAATGAAAGAAAAAAAAGGTATTGCTCTCTCTCTCTGTTTGGTTACTTATTGGCACTGCAAGTTGATTCAGTGGCCTCAGAAAAGACTGGTAGTGAAAATATAGGAAGTGAGTGAAAGCCCTTTTTTTTATGCTGTCCCACCTACTTGTTCTGTCTCCCTTACCACTGCACTGACAGTTTTAGTGTCTTGAGTTTGCCTTGAAGTTGTAATGCTCTCTGGATGGCTGGCATTGGAGATGGATCTTTAGCTTTGACATACTCTACCAGGGCTATCAGCTGAGCCAGTGAAGTGTTGAACTGCCTGCTGAATGTCATATGGCAGCTACAGATCATGTATTCCTCTTTCCCCACAAATCAAACTCCGGGGATGTATAAGCACCTTTGCAGTGCGTTGAGACATAAGGCACCACATAACAAGTTTTTCAGTAGCATCCATCCTTTATTTGAGCACTTCAGAGACCAGTTATGAACTTCATGGATTCCTCTTCTTTCATCTCCTTTGACAAAAGGTTTTTAATATGATTGCATCTATAAATCTTTCAACTGTACTCATAAAACTTTATGACAGGGTAGCTTTTACATATTTGGTCAGATTTGCTTGATGGCAACTTAGACTAAGCTGCTGAACAATTTTATTTAGCTGACAGACTCCCTTTAAATACATTAATTAATTAATTAAAGTGCAACTTAAGGCGACAAATTCAGTCAGGAAGAGAAGATAAAAGGACATGTTTATTTACCTCAGTCATTTTATTATGTTTCTGTTCCTTTGCATTGTTTCCATAAGGTATAAACTTCCTAAGGATGAGAAAGGAAATATAGAACAAAAGAACCCTATACTTATCTATCAACAGATATCACAAATATGGAGGGGAAAACTGTTTTGTCTGTGTTGTTTTTAAATCTAGCTCTATCAACTGTGCAGACTGGTCTTTACCACACTCAGAAACAAACACTGAGCAGACAAGTAAGCACACTGGCTTGTAGGATGCACAGCCCTACTGCTGTAAGTGGATTTCAGGAGTCAGAGGAAGAGAACAGTTTAGATATCACACTATTTAGCTATTCCTTCAGGACACTTAAACAGGGAATCAGCAAAGCTCACAGAAACGGTGCACTCTCCCAGAAACCAGAATAATAAGCTGAGGTTCTATCTAAAATGCAGTTTTATTTGTTACTCTAGAACTTACTTACTTTAAAAGAATGTGGCTGAATATGGTATGGAAAATGGGTCTCATTTTGCCTACCCAGTAAATAATTAGAAAGGTTCCCACAGAGATTTCTCTCTAAATAATCTTACTTTTAAAATTGGTTGTTATAAAGGCATTGATATAGTCTGATAAATTTAAGATAAATCCAGCAAATTCCATTCACTTAGCAACTATGAAAGAGTAGAGAAGCAACCTGACGTGAACAAAGGGTCAAGCAGCAGGAAATTTATGCTATGAACACAAATTCACACCTGTTAACTACTGTGACTAGGCAGCAGACAACAAGCATATCATTTAAATGGACTTTTCACAACTAGGTGTGCCATTAATTCACTGATTGGGGTCATTGAATCTGTTCCCTAGCAATTGTCCCAATTAAGCAGCCGTGCTATTTATCAGGGTGCTTATTAAGTTGATTTGTGAGTGTGTTTGTGTACCTTTACTTTAAACCCATATATACAATAAACAGCTGTTTCTCAAAAAGTGTATTCCCACCAGTAAAAAACAAATAGAGTCACACATGAGTGTGTTAATAATGCAGGGTAATAACCTCAGCAGAGAAAATGAGAAAAAAAAGAGACAAAGAGCCATTAGGTATAAATAAATCATTGGGCACCAAGAGCATATAATGCAGAATTTTTATAAATGCTTGACTAAAAAAGTATCTCCAATTTTTGCTTTTTTTGGCTTTCATTGGCCAAAACTCTGACTGTCTGTGAAGTTTAATCATGGATTTGATCTTCAACAGTGTCAAATGCTGATTAAAATGGAGTTGAAAAGGGGCACAAATGAATGACTGCCTGCTGTGTGTGGGGTTATGTTCAATCATTGAGGATGCTTATAAGGGATCAATGAACAGGAACTCATTATATCCTGGCCAAAACTAGCCATAATCCTGGGAAAGATGCTTATCTGCAGTCCAGCTAGGTCTATGAGGGTTAAATTATATATTGTTTTTACTGTTGTTTCATTTCACAAAACTGCAAAAGTCCAGGCAACATTTTGTCAGAAAAAAACAATAAAGAATATGAAAAGCCCATCTTCACAGAACATTGGACATTGCAAAACAACCTACAGCTATTATCGGATATATCAAAACTGACAAGTAAAACTTTGGCTGTTGATTGAACAATATTTCACATGGACAGCACAAGCTCGTCCCCATTCACTTTTAAATGGAGCTGCTTATCCTGGAGAACTATGGGTAGGAAGTTTATGAGCTTAATTGAATTGGTGGTATTTGGATGATTGAAAAAAATTGGCGACATTGCAAAACTGGTCATTAAATTTCCAAGAGCAAAACACCTCCTTGCTCAACACTGAGCTCTGGGAATGGCAGTGAATTTCAAGAGATACTAATCCTGTTCACGTGTCTTTTCAGGGCACTCAGTAGAGGTTTACGGATCAATTGTTAATGTATTTGCAATTAATTTTGTCATGCCCAAAAGAAAAAAAATAGGACCCTAAATGCTAAATCTTAATGTACTGACACTTTAGTCCTATGTCCTAACAGAGCCTCATTTTTTTCAAGGAAATATTTAGTCCTCTTTTGATGTTTTGACGTCTCAGCAGGAATCTAGACATCTCCCAACCTCTGTCACATCCTCGCATCTCTTTCTTGTAAGTCTGAAAGTCCTATTTTATCTCTTATTGCATGACAGCCTTAAAGTAATAGTAATAGTAATAGTAATAGTAATAGTAATGGTAATGGTAATGGTAATGGTAATGGTAATGGTAATGGTAATAGTAATAGTAATAGTAATAGTAATAGTAATAGTAATAGTAATAGTAATAGTAATAGTAATAGTAATAGTAACAACTCCTTTGAAAAACAGTCTTGTGTAGTCTACAGAAAGGAAAACAGGAAAGAGAAAAGGGAAGACTCTCATGAAAAATGGTGTGTAAATTTCTGTTACTCAGCAGATACGTGTTAGAACTTAAGCATGAGCTTTCTGCTTACATTTATGGAGTATGTAATGAAAAAAAAAAAACTTAGTGCATTCTGTTGCATACATTCAGTGTTCAATGTCTGCCTCAAAGTGCATCAAATGCCTCATCTCTGGAGGCAGTTCCTCTGAACAGAGAGAGGAGTGGGAGGGGTGTGTCACTGCAGGCATTATGGAGCTCTGGAATGACACCCAGGTTCATTGAGACTACTGACATCCACCACAAGTTCTTGTTTTTCTGCAAGGTATTGTATTGAAATTTTATGACTGCCATTATTGGCTGGGAAAAAAAGGGGCAGGGACCCTTCCTAAGGCATTTAAGCATAACACTGATCAGTCATTTTGCAGTTGGGAGCCATTGGCCATTCCATTCCATTGTAAGGATACTATAAAATTCCATTTTTAGCACGCAAATACTCACAGATAAAAAAGAAAACAATTACTCTGAATTTCTTTGATCACATGCCACACTTGAGCAGCATTCCCACTATGAATATGGGAAGTAGCTGGAAAGTCTTTGACAGCAAATAATGGAGGAACCATCATCGTGTACTAACCATGTAATGGAAAAGGAGTTAACACGACAAAAAACAGTTTGCATTTTGGATACCATTTCATTTTCTTAGCCTACATAAGCCTAAATTAAGGTCTACTGTTGGATTCTTGAGATCAAATCGGCAAAAGCAAGAGGAGTCAGAGTTCTGCATTTTTAGCTATAGAGAAAGATTCCTTCAGCAGATTTTATTTTGTTGTCTAATTGAATATATTAAAAAAACCAAAACAAAATATTTGGGTTATTTTGATGTCTTCTCCACTAGATCCAGTAGATATTCTGGAAAGAGAATATCTAAGCATTTCATAGCATTTCATCTCGTTTAATCTCATAAGCATTTCATAGTTCAAAATTAATTTTAAAAGCTTACAAATAGACACTGACTTATCACTGCCTCTGTGTGGATTCAGGGATGTGGAAGAGCAGAGAGGAGAAATATGGAAGGGCCACAGTAGAAG